>NC_056726.1:1872245341-1872345341 GCF_019279795.1 Protopterus annectens | reverse complement strand
CTCAAAACTGAGGTGGAATCCTTCAAAGCCCCCGGGCCTGTGGAAAATATGGCCCAGACAGCAGAATCCTTTATAAACGCATTCTATGAACACCTTCAGGAATGCATGGATCATGCGATCCCAAATAAAACCAAGACCCAATCCTCCAAAGGCAGACATCCTGTCTGGTGGACCCCAGCCATAAACAAACTATACAATAGAAGGAAGAAGCTACTAAATGATAGAGCAAAATCCCAAAAAGGGAAGGCATCACTGATCAGTATTAGCAAAAAACTACGGGCACACATAAAATTGTCTAAGGCCAGCTTTGAGAGAAAAATTACACAGGACACTAAGGATAATTACAAGGCTTTCTTTAGTTATGTTAGGAACCTGGGTGGTAATTCCCAGATATGCTCAGAATTAGTCCAAAATGACAAAAAATACACCGAACCCACAGACATTGCCAATATCCTAGCTGACAGGTTCAGCGCAAACTTCTCCCCTCCCACCAAAGGGCAAATATCTATCCCAGCAGAGTGCTGCCCCTGACATCTCAGATGCTCAGGTAAGAGCCGCCTCTCCAAAGCAAAAACACAGCATCAATGGGACCAGATGGTGTCCCGGCTCGTCCTACATGAACTCCAAGAAGAGCTAAACCCAAACATAAAACTACTGTTCAATCTCAGCCTTACTACAGGATATGTGCCCAAAGAGTGGCGTACAGCAACAGTGGTCCCTCTTCATAAAGGTGGTGCCTCAACGGATCCTGGAAACTATCGCCCCATAAGCCTGACTAGCTTGGTCTGCAAAGCTATGGAAAGGATCATCATGGACCTCATAAATAAAGATATTGGGGACCTACAAACACTGGATCCTACCCAGTTCGGCTTTGTTAAGGGCAGATCCTGCCTCTTAAACCTGGTTGATTTCTTTGAAACAGTCACCAAGGCCATTGACGAGGGGAAGGTGGTCCACACAGCCTACCTGGACCTTGCAAAACCCTTCGATACAATACCCCACTCGGGCATTATAGATAAGCTCACCAGCTTAAATATAAACCCCTATGTCACTAGATGGGTTGCAAACTGGCTCAAGGACAGAACCCACATGGTTAGAATTGCTGGAGCCATGTCAGACTCCAAACCAGTTACAAGTGGTGTCCCACAAGGCTCAGTCCTGGGACCTCTCTTGTTCGGTATATATTTCTCGGAGGTACAGGCCAACACGGAAGGACTGTGGCTGACCAAGTTCGCAGATGACTGCAAACTGGGCGCCATAATCGACTCTCCAGCCGACACAAGCATCCTCCAAAAGGGCCTCATAGAAACAGACAACTGGTGCCAGAGCCATGGCCTCAAGCTAAATGCCAAAAGTGTATAGTCATCCCCTTTGGCAAAAACAAAGTGCCCACAAATTACCACATAGGTGGTAATCCATTAAGTACAGAAGAAGTAATTAGGGACCTGGGGACCAAGTTGATAGCAATCTCTCATTTGACAACCACGTGGCCAAAGTGGTTAGAAAAACATTTTATATAGCCCACCTAATCATGAAGGGATTCACATCTTGATCAGGGGAGGTCATCGTGCCTCTTTACTCATCCCTCATCAGGCCCATAATTGAGTACAATGCCCTTTGGGATGTACCTTACCAGACACCTGCAGCAACTGGAAAGACCCCAAAAGTACCTCACCAAGAGGATCAAAGGGCTCAAACAGATGCCATATGCTGCCCGGTTAAAGAAACTCCAGCTCTACTCAGTGGCATACCGCCTGTTCAGAAGCGATCTGTGCCTGACGTATAAAGCCATGTCCAACCCGGAATTAATGGACATGCTGCACCTCAGAAAATCCAAATCTCATCGAGCTACGCGCTCGAGAGACTTGAACCTCAGCACTGAAATAAATAGGACATGCTGGAGGGACAGATTCATAACCAAGAGGCTCCCTTCACTCTGGAATAAAATCCCAGTCCAGGTTAGGCAGAGTCCCTCATTGACTCTCTTCAAGAGGAATCTTGATGAGTGGATGGGAGATCGTAGGTTTACCCCGGGTATCACTTCTGTGTCACTGTTAGACAAAGGCACAGTATACTAACCTCGAAAAAAGGCATAGCGAAATAAATTTAAAATGGGTGGCGAAAGCCAAACACATTCTGGCTAGGCTTATAAATGCCCTAGGGCAGATAGCCTAGTATGAACCTATGACTGTGTTGTTCCCCGTTACTAAGGAGAGGATGGTGTTAAAGTAGATGTTGACTTGTGAGGCAATACTCATGAGTTTGTTACTGGTTGTTGGTTTTGGGGTTGTAACTTTATCTAGGTGGAGGAGCAAGTTAATTGCTTGCCAGAACTTTGTGGGATTGTTTTCATATTTGTTTTGCATAGATGTAGAATACCTTTTTGGTCTCATTCGAGTAGGATTTTTTTGTTTGGATTGCTGATCTGCTGGTATGCTAGCAGAGTTTTATTGTCTTTTGTTTTCTGGTATTAAAAACTAAGGTACAAAACCTAGTTTCAGGTCTAATGGTTTCTTCGGATATCCAGGGCAATCTCTTATTTTTAACACGACATGTAGGAGTTGGTGCTAAGCTATTTAGAATAGTGAAATGTGTCACTGAAGTATGTTACGGCCTGGTCAAGTTTAGAGATGGAGTGGTGTCCAGTTGCATTTATTGAGCATGTCTAAGAATGCTTCATTGGAGAAGTTTTTGGTATTTCGTACGACTTTGTAAACTATGGTTCTGAGTGGGTTGAGCTGATGACTGATTAAGTAGGTAGGTCTACGGTCACTTAAATTATTTGGAAGGCATCCGGAGAGACGGTTGTGGGTGGTACTGTTAACTGACCAGTCTAAGACACATTCCCTTTTGTTATGTTTATCTATTTGAGTGGGATACTGGATTGTTTGGGAGAAACCATGTAGATTTATGAATGTGTGTGTGTGTGTGTGTGTGTGTGGGGGGGGGGGGGGGGGGTTATCATCAGTGCAAGTGTTCCAGTCTAAGTTAAAGTAGCCTGTGATAATAGTTTCATGGGTGTAGGTTGAGGCTGTCAAAGCTACGAGTTCCTCAATGACAGTGGCAGTAGTCACTCCCTTCTCCTCGCCCAGTCCATTTCCTCTTTTTCCTTGGTCTGGACTGGGGCTCTCACTTCTGAAGATGGTACATCCGGACGCCACCTTTATGCCCTATGCTTCGCAAGGAGAATACGCGAGATGTACAGCATACCTTAAAGCAAAAAGGCTTTGGTATACTGGCTGGAAGTCAAGCTGCCCTTGGCAGGGGATCACATATGTAATGAATACTATAACAATGAAAAGGAGGACATCGACCATCAGGGTAAGATTTTACACAACTGTACTTTCCTACTGCAAAAACAATCTAAACAATCTAGATCGAACACCTACTGTTATGGCAAGTTTACCTACACAATTGTACTATGTTCATAAATCAGATCACTGCTGCAGTAGTCCAAGCTATAGTGGTTGATTACCACAGCTTAAAAAAAAAAAGGGAGAAGACTAAGAGTCACAGTCAAGGAGCCCCTGGAGAGGAGTCCTAGCAAAATCTCGCTGTAGAAAAGTAATCTAAATTGTAAGGTTTTCTAAAAGTATGCAAAAGACGACAAAGGATAACTCTCAAAATTAGATTGCAGCGCCATATGTGTCTGAAAAGTATCCTCGTTCTTACCTTGGCACCAACTAGAAAAGCTTTTCTACTTGCCTGCTGTTGTACATCCTCAGAAAACAGATGCTTAAAAGTTAAGAATCTATCAACCAGGCAGTCAACTGAAAAAGTTGAAGGTTGGAGTGTATTAAACAACTAATCTTCTGTGAATAAGTCCATTCTGTGAGAAAGCTTGTGGCAAATGCCCTTGGAAATTTTGAAAAGGGATAGCCACTGTTGTCTAAACCAAAAGTACGTCAACCACAAGTATCCTAGGAGAATCCCTCTGAAGTTTTAGAAATACCCTGATTATTGGATGAGAGGCATACAGAAATATTTCTGTTCATGGGAATAGAGAGACATCTGCTTTCCATGGCTATTGCCTATACTCGGACAGCTAAAGAAATTTTGCTCCAGGACTCCTTGCACAAACGGATCTATTTTAGGAGTTCCATTAATTTATCCATCTTTGGGGAAGACTCCTCCCAGGTTCAACTTTCATTTGTGGGGGTCTTTCCTGGATCTGATCAGCTCGTCTATAACAATATTCTGTTGACAGAGTGTGTGGTCTGTAGAGAGAGACTTGCTGAGTTGCTAGTTCCAAAGCTACCACAGTCTGCAAAGGGGGTAGAATCTGGTTCACCAGCTTGTTTATGTACCACATCACTATGGTGCTGTCTATGATGTACATGGCCTGGAACCTCTATCAAAGATGATTTAGAGATCTGGATGCATTTATTAGAGACATCATCTTTAACAATTGTGTGCTTCAGTCAGTCCTGCTCGTTCCACAGAGCCTGAATGCCAGGAGGAAGTACCAGAGTCACCTCACCCTTGCTACGACACTTTAACTTATATAGATCTTTAAATCAAATATGGTTAGCCCCATAAAAATGACAACTGCTTTCAAATATTTAGGCGCAAGCATTTTTAGAATAACAAATATGTTAGAAAGGCAAATTTAGTTGAAGACTATGAAGATACTAAGAAAAACCTTAACTAGTAAATTGAGCTTCATCTGTGAAATCCACATCCATTCTAAGTACCTAATTATTAAAATAAATGCTTTCAATTTTTTTTTTTTTATTTAACTCCACTTTATTAGATTCCTAAAGCTTTCTTGCAACATACTCATTGAATAAATAAAGTCACGTACTACCACAGCAACATACTGAAGCTGAACCTGCTCATCCAGTTAACACCAAGACTAAGGCTTGTACGCATTAGGACAGCTCGACATAAAAACATTTCCAGGCTACTTTTGTCCCTCTCCTTATCCCATAATTCAGTATGGGAATTTCTCTCAAGATTTTTTTTTGTTGTGTTGTAACCAACATATCAAAATAGCCTAAAGCAGCAGGCAGTGGCGGGTGGGCATAAGCTACTTATATTGGCTAACTGGGGGGGGGGGTTACTTGGTGGTCCTGGCTGGCTTGCTCCACTGCAAACACAACCTACATGCAACCAACAGCCCAAAGAGCAGGTAATGCTGGCTTGGTAATCTCAAGCATCAAGAGTGGGTGGAAACACTACATTAAAGCATCACATTACATTTCAGGAAGAGGGAGCTGGATAGCCCCATAGTGACATGGGTACCTATGTAAATAACTAGCCACAAGATTAAGATCATAATTTAAAAAAACATCCTTCAAGCATGTCTATGTAATGGAAAAATCAGTGGAAAATGATAGATCCTTACTGAAATGTCGGCATTCGTAACAAAAAAAAAAAAAACATCAAGAGCTAAAGTCGAACTTCAATCTTCTCCTTTAAACCTCTTTTTTGCAGGGGAGCAAGCCCCCTGCACCCCCCCAACTTATACATCACCTCAGAGACTGACATACCTTGGAGAAAAGAAAATATTCTCGGAAATGGCTCTTTTGGACCTTGTACATACAAGTCTGTTTTTTCGGGCATTTAGTAAAGAGTGAGTTCCAACATTTTAAATGGTTACAGAAAATGATGGTGGGTCGATAGTTCATAGACTTGGAGGTATGAAGTAGTTTCACAAAACGTGGTACCAGGCTATCTTTTAAGTTTCTGATAAGAATGTCTGCTGATTCTGTTAGTATGACTCTCTTCAATTTTAACGCCTTTCAGCTTTCTTCTGTGGCTTTTGGGAGGAGGGGGGTTATATTTTTGTGAATTTCTTCTACTTCCATGTCCTATACTTAGGTCTTCTTTGGCATCTTAATACACATTTTGATTAACTTAGTTGAACATACCGGCTACTGCATTGTTTGATCTTGTTTTTTCTACCTTAACTCTATCCTTTACAGGGCATGAAGATTTTTATGGGTTTGGTTTTCTTAAGATGCAAGGCCACATCTTTACAATGACACTGAAGTACCTTGTATTGCTTTCCAATCTCTGTTTGACAGACAGGTCCATTCACTAATTACAGGGAAGTTTGGTGCATTAAATTCCTCTCACTACGAGTTGACATAAAACAAAGACGTTTATAAATAAAGTTTTTGTAAAGCTTACTTTTTCCGACACCTTTTGTCACTATTCAGTTTCAGCTTAAGTCAGGACTCTGACACCTTAATGGGAGATACATTACAAATCTATTCCTTCTGTTGAATTCCCTTACATACGTGGATTACACAAAATGCTTAGATTACAACTAACAAGCTTGAGTCACATTAAGCTACTTAAGATGGAAAATGTTCTGTAACAATTACAGCACACAGATATAAAATAGATCTTTGGGGACTGTAAATTTGTAGGCTGACAACAGAATTTTGTAAATGAAAAACCATGATTTTATTCAGAAACATTGGCTGATTCGAAGCACACGCCACTGATTTCGAATTTGGCAACTTTAACTACTACCCTCTAATATAATAAAGGAAATTATCTGTTAAGCAATATCAGAATTCAACTAAAATGTTATTAAAAGCATCAAAACAATCAAGACAGGCATTTGGAAATTGCATATCTTCAAGGTGAAGAGGGAAAAAGCCTTTTCGGTGACCCATGCAACCAGAATTTGATTAGCAGCCCTGGCACTGGAGAGACCAGGCAGGGATTTACAAAAGTCAAAAAGCATGGCCTGCTCTCCTCTCCCTGGGGGTGAGGATAGTGGGCACCCTGGAAGCAAATAGAGAAAATACAGTTGTGTACACTTACCATAAATGTAAATGTTAGAGTGTATTCACTGTTGCAGTTATCACACTTTGGTTATGTGCCTGCAGGTAGCCCTCAGTCAGCCCTGCAGGTAGCCCTCAGTCAGCCCAAATACCAGAGTCTCTTAGTATTTCTGCGTTGGATGCTGTCACTTCTTCCAGGACGTCAGGTCATCAGGGGTATAAAAACAGGCAGAAGACGCCATTACATCAGTTTTTCTTGCCCCAAATGTCAGGACCCCACAAATAGGGAGCTAGGATATAGTGTGGAAACCACCACCAGTAAAAAGTAAATAGCAATACCATTAGGAATAACCATAGAGAGGAGAGAGATAGAGAAAGATAGAGAAAAACAGGGGGCTGGAGGGAGGGAAACACATGGGTTGATTCCCAAAGTTGAGGAAGCATGGAGGCAGTCAAGAAGAGTTGGGGCTGGCTAGTAGGCCCTGCAAGACTGCTGTAGCAAATCCTGCCCTGAATTTGGAAAAGATAGGCAAGTGGTAATGCTTGGTGATGGTGTGTACAGAACTCCAGGTTGCAGCTTCCAGAATGTCCCTGGTAGGGACTTCCCTGAGAAATGCTGCAGAGGTAGAAGGGACTTCCCTGAGAAATGCTGCAGAGGTAGAAGTAGCCCTAGTGGAATGCATTCTGTCCCCCTGAGGGGTTGGTTTTCCACAGTGCTTGTAGCAGAAATGGATGCAGTGTGGTATCCATTTGGAAATGGTTTGTTTAGAAATGGCCTTACCCTTAGCCCCTGTAGCAAAGCTGACTAGCAGCTGGTCAGATTTTCTGAAAGGCTTAGTCCTATCAAGGTATAACCTGAGCTGTCTGTGCACATCCAAAGCGTGCATGATCCTTTCCCCTTTATTCTGACGATTAGGGAAGAAGGTTGGCAAATGAATGGATTGGTTTAGGGCCACACTGGACACCACCTTAGGCATAAGGGATGGGTTAGTCCTGAGGGAGACCCTGTCAGCATGGAAGATAATAAAGGGTTCCACAGCCATCACTGGCTGTAGCTTAGAGACTCTTCTAGCTGAAGTGATGGCTAGAAGCAAGGCAGTTTTCCAAGACAGGAATTTTAACTCTGCTGAAGCAGCAGGTTCAAAAGGGGAAGTGTGAGCTTTTCCAGTACAAAGTTAAGGTCCCAAGCGGGGGTGGGGGGTGCTCTCCTTGGGGGCCTTAAGTTGTTATCCCCTCTCAGGAAGTGTTTGATGAGGGGGGGGGGTGGACAGAGGTGGCTCAGTATTGTAATTAGCCGAAATGGCAGATGCATGAATCTTAATGGAGAAGGATAGGCCTCTGTGGAGTAATTCTGCTAGGGTAATCCAAGATTAAAAGGTAGTCACCGGACTGCTGGTCTGTAGAATCCGAAGGCAAGTGAATTATTTGTCTCTTGGCAGGGGAAGGCTGGCTTACCCTAATTAGCGTTATAAGGTCTTCAGACATTCTAAGCATTTGTTTTTGTGGCATGGGGGCCTGAGCATGCACTTTGATCATCGGTTTTCTAGGCGTAGTGCGTACTCTGGGCCTAAGAAACTCGGTAATTTTGGCTAAAAAAGAAATCTGTTTGATTCGAACATTGGTAGGTCGGAAAACACCCTCAGAAGCCGATGCCTGCACAGCAGCTCTGGACCCATCCAAGGTAGGAGACATAAGCTGGTTCCATAATCGAAGAAGCAGCTCGCGGCATACCAGACTCCAAATGGATCTCAGCAGAGGCCTACGAATCTACAGAAGTGGGCATCAGGGGCTGCAAAGGCACCAAAGTACCGGCGGACTGGCGACTAGCTTAACAGAAGCATCAGCAGTTTTGGACCTATGCAGTCTGTCTCTGTCTATCCTTACGTTTTTTTTGGAAGATCGGTAGTCTGTTGGCTTACTGAAGCCATTTGGAATACAGAGATCGAGAGCAAAAGAATTTGGCAACAAAAATAGCCCGACGACGAATGGTTCGGCCTTTAAACAAGACACAAAACCGACAGCGATAAATGTCATGGTCTTGGGCTAAACAGGTGACGCAGTAAGAATGAAAATTGCTGCGAGGCATCTGCTTTCCACAGGCAAGACAACTGTTAACTTTTTCCGACATCTGTTAGAGCAAGAAAAAAGGATCCCCAATGGGGTACTTAGCTTTAGAAGACTTCAGGATTATCAACTCGAAAAACGAAAATTTCAGGTAGCAGCCGACCGGCACTTGTAAACTGCTTCTGCTTCAGGCTCCTCCTCAGCAAGAAAGACTGATGTAATGGCATCGGCTGCCTGTTTTTATACTCCTGACGTCATGGAAGAAGCGACAGCATCCGACGCAGAAATGCTAAGACTCTGGTATTCGGGCCGACTGAGGCCTACCTGCAGGCAGATAACCCAAGTGTGATGACTGCAACAGTGAAACACAAACAACATGTCCCATTTCTTCAACACAGACCAGGGGAAACTTCTTCCTGTGCTTGAGTGGAAAAGGTGGGGCTGCTTGCTGACAACGTCCCTTCAGAATGTGGGCATCCATTTGCAGGCAGCCCAGTGCATGTCCTTATTCAGCTCAAGCAAGCCAGGTATCTAAGGGATAAATGTAGAGCTATACAAAAAAACTCTGAACCACATAATCTTGTGAGCTACAGTAGTACAGTCTATTGCTAGTTAATGCATCCAAATTACTTCACCACATCTGCAATACCTCCTCTCCTGTGACAAGAAGTAAAATTTAAATTTTGGGGGGTAATTTCATGTTTTAGTTTGGGTTGGAGATGTTCCTGTGTATAGCTACTTCTTAAACAAAACAAAAACAAAAAGAATAAAAATGTGGGAAACAATACAAGGGTCAACGTGTTGTGTGGTGGTTGCATAATTACCATTACAAGCCAGCATACATATTTTATATTACGTGATAATTTATGAAGGGTATGAACACTTACTCATCAAAACGGAAACTGGATGAAACAAATTTGCACTCTCAATATCTACCTATCTGGGGAAAAACACAAGAGGCAGCCTGCAGGATTAGAGTTGTGCAAATGCTTCTGGCCCTGCTTTCACAGTTTCAGTATAAACCAAATAAGCCACACCACTGACTTTAACCAAACGACTGGCATAATTAGAACCTACCTTGATACTGCTGACCTTACAGATGTTGTGGTATAATCTTAAAATCACTACATTAAGCATCCCAAATGAAAATCAAACGGTTGCTTTATGAAATTGATATGATTACTGTTAATTATAAAAGTACTCCAAGAGCAATGTACCAAACACAGACTTCAGATAAATTTTCCCCACAAACAGTGTTATGTAGAAGGGTGCACAAACAGTATCAGACACTGTGGAATTGCAAAGTTTTAAACTTTAGTATACAGCAAGGATTAAGAGTGGGTGTTCTAAATCTGTCTCACGTACACAGGCTCTCACTGAAAAAGGCACAATGGGGATACTACTTGAAATGTTTATAAGCTTCACAGTGCCTTTCCATTTCATTACACATGAATAAGGAATTCAGTTTCTGACTGCACTGTTCTTTTACCAGCCAACTGCTGCTAGACTCGAAACTCTAGACACTACCAGGATTCACTGCTTTTCAACACAGCCCGATGTAAATGTAATACAATATAACAGGATTCCTGTGAAAACAGGCCATAAAACTAGAGATAACCAAACAGCAAAACAAAATAAGTAATATTAAAATTATGTACAGTTTAAACAACTGAAGCAAAATCACAAGCTCAAACTAAAACACAATAAATAGGAAGGAATAATAAAATGCCAAGTGAAGCAACACTTAAGATTTAAGATGGATCCAGATAGTTGCAATGTAAAATTAAATGGGTCATTTGGTAATGTTTCAGTAGTCCTGCAATGCCACCACTTAAGATTCTGATATCTATATACCCAAGTAAAAATTCCATGTTATACTGCAAAGCCTAAAATAGATAACATTCAAGCAGGGTTTCAAAATTTACCAAAATAAGACATATTTACCACAGTCCCTGCAAGCTCAGGAAACACGCTCATTAAAATAGGAAATAATCTGTTGATTGCTAATAAACAACTACGATGACTCTCTGTAGCCCTTAAATTATTCATACTACCGCTTCTTCTCATCTGAAGAAACTTCAGCACTTATTTTATACTGGACTACCAATGAGACTCAGCGCTTCTGCTCCCTCCTCTCCGGAATATTTTCTTTAAAGACAAAAACAATTTCCTCTTCCTTTTCCACATCTTAATTTCATAGTGTGCGTCAATCTTTTTTTGTGCCTTTTCTTTTCAATTCCAAGATACATATTACCTGTGTGTGTACCAAAATGGTATATAAATTTCTGCAAATACATTTTTAGCAGAACCATGTACAGTAGCAGGATTACCTTCAGCATCTCTTCTATCCATCCATCTCAGCACTGGCTATTACCACTGTCATTCACAATGCATACCTCAAGTTATGCCAAGGTGCGATTAGTTTCTTCCACTGTTTTTCTCAGTCCTACTCCCTTCGAGAAAGTACATTCTCCTGGATTTATCTTGTTGATGCTGTTTTTTTTTTAATTCTTACACTGCACTTTAACTGATCATTTTTAAGTTTTTTTCAACTGTAACTGTAAAGGGCTACACAAGTGCGGTAGCCTTTTTTCTGCACTTAAAAAAAAAAAAAAAAAAAAAAATGTGTTTGTATTCCTGTATTTGCTTTAACTTTTGAAAGAAATAAACAAAAAAAACCTCTCTCTCTACTCATTTCCAGCCTTTCTAGAACAAGTAGAATCCAGTTTTCAGATTTTGCTGAATTCTGGGCCGTTTCTAAGTTTCTGTGTTGCCCAGACCTTTCCATGATAGAGGGGAGCTTTTCTGTTCATCAGCAAGAGTGGTGAGCTTTGAAACACCCTAGCTGTTGCTGGAGGAGTCGTTTCAGCTCAGAATCTGTAGTTTTATTGGCCATTTTGGACCATTTCTATCCCTTTCACCATGTTTGCGCAGTTTTGCACATCATGCAGCAGAGTTTAACTACGGTTAAACTATTCCCAGTGCCAGAAAGTCTGCTCTTCAAATTTTCCCTTACAACTAGCCAGTTTTCTAGTTTTAGCACTCAAAACTAGTTTCTTGTGCTTAGCACTTGTCCAAATCTTGTTGCAAGCACTAAATCTACAAATTACTGCAGCACTCAACTTTCCTCACTTATCAAGAGGAAATCTGTTCTTAGTACTTAAATTAATAAGCACTAACCAGGCATGTCCAAGGGTCAGCTCCCGGTGTTTTTTTCCTGTCTGCCTGCTGAATCTGTGCTCTTGGGGAAATGTAGCAATCATGTACAAGGACAACCCTCTCCTCCTACCACCCAACATTACAACCTGTGAGAGATGCACTTATATAGCCAAACTAGAAGCCAAGCTCTCTCCCGCCAAGACTGGACTAGACAGACAAGAGGAGAAAGTTAACACCACACTGCACTCAACACATAGTCCATCAAAATGTGCACCACCCAAACCCACACATAGCAACACAAAACACACACCTACATTTGCAGAGGCTCTCAAAAATCTGCCCAAACAGAGACCTCCAAAGCTGAAACGCAAGCAACCCCCCCCCCCCAACACTACCCAAACAACACATAGCACACAAAATCAGTGTGCCACTCAACCTCAGCCCATAAGGCAAAACAACGTACCCAACACACTAGTCATTGCCGATTCTATAGTCAGGCACACTGACGTCCCTCTCACCAGGCTAAACAAGGAGAAAGATACTGTCAGCAGCCTGTCGGGTGCCAGGATCCACCACAATTCACCCACTCAGGTCACTCCACAAGTACAAGTATGACTCTGTCATTGTCCATGTTGGAGTGAATGACCTGAGACGTACCTCCCTGGACTACATGAAGAGACATGGTGGAGCTCTCTGACCATGTGGCCCATGCAGGTATGACACTAGTCCAGAGTAGCATCCTGCCATTACCCAGAAGGATACCATTGTACAAAGACAAAATGAATGACTTCAACAACTGGTCAACTTCTGGTGTCATTTCAAGGGGATCCAGTATCTGTCTGCCTGGGATAACATGATTAACAGGCCATGATGCTTTGCCAGAGATGGCCTGCACCTGTCGCCGCTGGGATTCCAGATACTGGCCAAGGCTCTTGCCGCCCCATAGTGCTTTTTTTTAGCAAGCCTCAAATGTCAAGCGCATCACCATAGTAGATACAAACAAGCAAAATCCAAGGGTAATGCCACTCAATGCTAGAAGTCTAAACCTTAAAATGAACTCACTCGAGGCTCTCCTTAAGACTGAGAACATTGACATCTGTGCAGTGACGGAGACCTGGTTTAAGGCTCCAGGGAGCACCCCCTGCATTACCAGGTTACAATTCTTACCACAGCTTTTGGCCACCTAACCTGGACCGAAATACTAAAGGAGGAGGCATGCCCATATTCATAAAGGATATCCACACCTTCAGGTTAGTCGCTCAACATAAAGCACCTAAAATTATCCAAGTACAATTAACACTGGGCAAGACTGCAATTCAGGTTGTAGCGTGTTGCAGATCCCCCGCCATGCCCCAGGACACCCACTGCATGTTTCTGGACATACTGGATAATATTAAGGTACAGCCCAATACCCTGACTTTGGAAGACTTCAACTACTCCTCCATCAACTGGGAAAAATTATGTTCTTACCATAACGTTCCATGTTAGTTGTCTTCTTCTCGCCTTCTTCTTGCTGGATGGGTTCGGAGCCGACCTCGGCTCACCTGCCACTCTAAAAGCTCGAGAGTTGGTTCCACCGGCTCGAGGCTCCCCTTATATCCCACAATGCTAGGCGTGAGTTACCTCAGATCTCGTTTGTAAGCTAGGCCCAGCCTATAATAGTAGCAGAATAACTAGAAACAAAGTCCACCTCTATAAACAAGGGTGAAGAGAAGGGTGACCTACATCCTGATCTAGGAAATATGCACAGCAGAGCATATACCTAAAGTAAAGAGGTGGTAGAAAGAGAGGTCACAATCAAACTCCTCTAGGTCTGTCCAGGCCAGGGGGAAGGAGGGTGGGACGCAAGAAGAAGGCGAGAAGAAGACAACTAACATGAACGTTATGGTAAGAACATAACTTCTATATGTTAAGTTGTCTATCTCGCCTTCATTCTTGCTGGATGGGACCGCGTCCCTAGCACCTTGTCCCGGGTGGCCTAACGGAACAGACTCTTGAGAACAGTGGAACCAAAGTTAGCTCTATGCCTAGAAGCTAAATCCAACTTATTGAGAAATGAAAGTGTGAGGAGTAGCCCAAGTAGCTGCTGCACAAATGGTGTCAATAGGCAGTCTGTCTTGGAAGGCTATAGAAGTAGCCAAAGCTCTGGTGGAATGGGCTTTAGGTTTGTTAGGCAGCTTTTGGTGTCCAATTTCATAGACAAGGGAAATCAGATATGTTAGCCATCTAGATAATGATACCTTTGAAACTGAAAGTCCCTTTCTGCCTTCTGCATAGGAGACAAACAGCTGGTCAGATTTTCTGAATTGTTTGGTTCTATCCAAATAGTACCTTAACTGACGAACATCTAGCCAATGCAATTTTTGTTCAGATCTATTGGAATATTCTGGAAAAAACACAGGGAGGTCAATGCTCTGATTTAGGTTAGACGCCGAGGCTATCTTAGGTAAAAAAGACGGGTTGGTTCGTAAAGATACCCTGTCCTTATGGAACAACAGATAAGGAGGTCGACAGCTGAGTGCATGAAGTTCTGAAACTCTTCTAGCTGAAGTAATAGCTACCAGAAAGACAGTCTTCCATGATAGCAATTTTAAAGAACAGGAAGCTGCAGGTTCAAAAGGGGGAAGAATCAAAGAACTAAGAACTAAATTTAGGTCCCAAGGAGGAGGAGGATTTCTTATAGGAGGTCTGAGTAGAAAAACTCCCTTCAAAAAGGCTTTGCAAAGCTTGTGGGACATTATGGCAGACTCTGAAATGCCCACATGAAAGTTAGAAATAGCTGCCAATTGAACTTTAAGAGTAGAAGGAGATGAACCTGCATGGAAGAGTTCAGCTAGAAAATCAAGGACCATTTGGATGGAAGCAGTGAAAGGATCTATGTCCCTTCCTTGAGCCCAATAGGCAAAACGTTTCCACTTACTCAAATAAATCTTTCTAGTGGAAGATTTATGGGAAGCTATCAAAATATCTCGAACAGAGTGAGATATTTGAGGAAGCCTGGCTAAGGTTGGAATTGGAGGAACCAAGCAGTGAGGTTCAGAGAGGGAAGGGAGCGATGAAACTGACCCGACTGATGGATCACAAGATCTGGAACTAGGTCCAGATGCCAAGGTCGCTCCAACAGAAAATGACGCAGAAAAGGGAACCAAACCTGTCGAGGCCAGTAAGGAGCAATGAGGATCAACGAGGCCTTCTGAGCGATAGCTTTCTGTATCACTTGAGAGATTAGTGGGAAGGGAGGAAATGCATACAGAAGTCCCCGGGGCCAAACTTGGACTAGAGCGTCTCTGCTGGGCTGGCCTGGTAAAGGGAATAGGGTGAAATAATCTCTGCACTTGCTGTTTTGGGGAGTAGCAAAAAGGTCGCAGCAAGGCTGACCCCACTTGAGAAAAATTTCTCTCACAACAGAGTCTTTCAGAGACCACTCGTGAGGCATGAGGATAGCTCTGCTCAACTTGTCCGCGATTTGATTGGACTTCCCGGGGATGTGCGTTGCTATCAGAAACCGCTGAGAAGAAATCGCCCATTGCCACAGTCTGAGTGCTTCTCGACACAGGGGTAGGACCTGGTTCCGCCTTGTTTGTTGATATACCACACTACAGACATATTGTCCGTCTGGATTGCTATCGTTCCCAAGGGAAGAGAGTCTTGAAGGGCTTGCAACGCTAAAAGCACTGCTCTCATCTCTAGAACATTTATGTGCAAGTGGCATTCTTCTGGTTGCCATGTGCCCTGGACAGTTCTGCCCTGATAATGCCCCCCCACCCGATCAGGGAAGCGTCCGTTGTCAGTGTAGCAACCGGAGGGGGAGGAACAAAGGGTCTTCCCAATAAGAGCTGAGGGGAAGACATCCACCACAGAAGATTATTCCTGCATGTTTGCGTGATCATAATGGTGTGGGACATCGGAAGTTGCTGGTATGACCATTGTGTGAAGAGCATCCATTGAAGGATCCTCATGTGGAATCTGGCTAATGGAAGCAAAGGAATGGCAGCCGCCATAATCCCCAATACTTTCAGAACCAACCTGGCTTTGACTCTGTTGCTGCTGAAGATGAGCGAGACCAGTTTTTGTATGTCTGTTATTCTCTGATCTGTTAGCCTCGCAGACATGTTGACTGTGTCTAGAATTGCGCCTATGAAGGTAATAACACGACAAGGCGACAAAACAGACTTTTCGCAATTTATTGAAATGCCTAAATTTTGACAAATGCGAAAGGTGTAGTCCCTGGCCAATAGAAGAAGATGCTTGGTGGGAGCTGTGAGGAGCCAGTCGTCCAAATATGGAAACACCTAGAATCCTTGACGTCTCAGGTGAGAAGCTACCACTGCCATGCATTTGGTAAACACCGGGGCAGTGGTGAGACCAAAGGGCAGGGCCCTGAATTGAAAATGACTGGTTCCCAGCCTGAAGCGGAGGAATCTTCTGGAGCGTCTGTTCATTTTTATGTGATAGTACGCGTCCTGAAGGTCTATAGAGCACATCCAGTTTCCTTTTCCCAATAGGGGAAGGATGGACTGCAGCGTGACCATCCGAAATCTTGTTTTCTTGACTGACTTGTTCAAGATACTGAGATCCAAAATTGGTCTCCAGTCCCCTGTTTTCTTTGGAACTAAAAGAACCTTGAGTAGATTCCGGATCCTTGCTGGTCTGCTGGAACTGGCTGAATTGCTCTTTTGTAAGCAGCTTTGAAATTTCCAAAGCTGCAAGATCCCTTTGAGCGGTGGAACATCTGGAAGGGATTTTTTTGATTGGCTTGGAATGCGAACAAAGGGAATGGAATAGCCTTCGGAAATGATGGACTGTACCCATTTGTCTTGCGTCAGGGATAGCCAGGCTTCTGGGTACAGTGACAATCTTCCCCCGACTGCCTCCGAAGGTGGGCAGTCGGGCAACACCTCAGGGATGCTGAAAGGGCTTATCAGAGAAGGCTTCTCGATTGCCCTGGTTCTGCGGACCCCCCCTGCCTCTAGGGCGACGTCTACCATTGTTGTTCCCGCCTCTGCCTCTGGCGGGAAACCGACTCTGTGCGTCAGGCGAAGACCCTTGAGATTGTTTGCGGAACCACATTTTTCCACTTTTCTGACCTTTGGGGTAAGGCCTAGAAGGAGTAGAAAAACGGACTCAGACGGCAGAAAGAGTCTTGCCATCTGTCTCGCACCTAGTCAAGGTTTCTTTCACTTGAGGACCAAAAAGAGATAATCCATTGAATGGGGAATTAGTGAATGACGTTTTAAAGGGGTCCGCAAAGTTGCATAGCCGCATCCAGGCATGTCTACGTAAGGCCACACCTGTCCCTGCGGCCCTGCTCGCTCCATCAGCCGCATAAGAGAGAAGGCGCATGGAGGAGTTGGCTATGGAGTTCAGGGTAGCCAGCTGAGTGTTCATCTTGTCTTGAAAACCCGCAGCCGTAGGATCCTTCAACATGTCACTCGCTTCTTTGATCAAGTCCCTTTGAAGACGAGTAAAATGTCATATGTAGTTCAGCGAGCGCATTGCAAATGTCGCTGACGAGAACATCTGCTTCCCGTACCTGTCCATGGACCTAGATTCCTTATTAGGTGGATGGACAGGCACTGAAGGATCAGCTAGTTCCTTCTTGGTGGCAGCAGCAACCACCATAGCATCCACAGAAACTCCTTTTGTCAGAAACTGTTTATCTGCTGGTGCTGTAATGAATTTTGAGGGTCTCCTGGGAGTGGGGTCCACTGAATCAGGAGCCGTCCATGCCTTTGCTACCACCTGCATGAGGGGTCAAGGGGAGACACCCAGGAGGTGGAAGGGCGAGCCAAACGCCTCAAGGTACACAGATTCATCCTCCGAGGGGTTGAGGGCTGGCCAATTTCCCCTCTGCTTAAGGATTTCTAGAATGTCTGCAAATGAGACATCTTCAGAAGGGGAACGGGGGGAACCCTCGGAATCCTCTAAATCTGTGTCAGAGGTGACGGACTCAGGTGAGTCTATGTGTTTCCTCTTACACTTTCTCTTCCGAGGGGGCTCTTCTGCCAATTCAGGAGAGGCCTCGGAAGAGGATGAGATCCCCACAGGGGATTCCTGAGGAGCTGGCTCTCTGCGGTCCGGGATGAGAGAGTGAGTCGACTTGACCTGAGGCACCGAAGAGGGGGGGGGCGGATGGAGCAGACTGTGGGGTAGAACCTGGTTCTAACACACTCCGCATGACCTCGAACGTACCCCTGTCAGGCAGAGCCAGAGGTCCCCGCTCCGAAAAGCTAAAAACCTCCCTCGGCACCGACAGTGATGGCTCCGAGGCCGATGTCGGAGCCGAACTCACCAGCGCCGAAGCCCAGAAAGGGAGAGCGGGGTCGGACAATGGTCCGATGCCACTCACCCCCTCGGAGCCGACGATGGAAGTCCGGCGCCGAGATTCTTCTAAGGAAGAAATCGGAGCCGACGATGGAGCCGAAGACAATTGTATCGGCTCCGACGCTACCACAGTCTCGGTTCAGCGCCCGGCTCCGAGCTCAACGGAGTCGGAGGAGGAACATATTGAGGGACAAGGGCAGGCATCGACTGATGAGTCGGGCTCTGAAGCATTTGGGCCAGTGCCTCGGACTTAAGAAGTCGACTCACTACCCTCTGAAGGTCATGGTCCGACAGCCTCGATGACCTAGAGGAGTGAGATCTATGGCTCCGTTCAGACAGCAGAGGAGATGCTGGAGCCGAATGAACGGAGCCAAGGGATGGTGACCTAGACCTCTTCCTAGATGTCGGTTCCGAAGGTCTGGTCGGAGCCGACACGGGAATTTCTACTACCTCGGCTCCAGCCGGAGCCGAGGAAACCACAGAAACTGTAGACTGAGACTCATCGGCTCCAGCCGGAGCCGATGTAGACGGAGGTTTCGTAGCCTTAGGTCTCGGCTCAGTAGCTGGAGCCGAGGACCTAGAAGCCTTGGAGGGCTTTCCCGAAGAGACAGTAAGGGAACCCTCAAGGCTTGAGTAAACCTCTCAGAATCAGTTTGTTTTTTCTTTCCTGCAGGACCCCGGGGCTGAAGCCGTGGCATACAGCACAGGAGTCCTGCAGGTGCAAAGGCCCCAGACAGTAGACACAAGAAGTGTGACCGTCTGTCAGAGACATTTTCTGACAGCACGAGTCACACTTCTTGAAGCCTGAGACCTTTGAGTCTTTAGACATTTTAGAAAGTGTAATCACACACACCCAGTCAAACACACTGATTACACCCTATCCTATTAAAACTCAAAAAATAAAACAACTACCAAAGTTTTAAATTATGAGAAACACACACACACCACTAGGGGATGGGGAAAGAAGGCCTGAAGGCCCGGGGGAAGAACTTATAAGTTCTTGTGGAGAAAAAATGGGATTTTAGAGAGAAAGTGGGGAAGATTCCACTAAACTAAGGGAAACAAGTGTTAAATTTAAAATTAAAGGGGTTTAAGTATACTAACTTTAATCCAAAGTTACTCACCAAGAAGCCGGTAGAAAACCAACACCTCGATCGCTGTAGCGGCAAACGAGATCTGAGGTAACTCACGCCTAGCATTGTGGGATATAAGGGGAGCCTCGAGCCGGTGGAACCAACTCTCGAGCTTTTAGAGTGGCCGAGTCGGAGCCGAGGTCGGCTCCGAACCCATCCAGCAAGAATGAAGGCGAGATAGACAACTTAACATCTACTGATGTACTAACTCATTTGCCCAACATTTTCTGGAATTTATCAATTCCAACTCCCTGGACCAGCTTGTCCACACCCCTACCAGGGGTAGCAACATCCTGGACCTGGTCATTGCCAATATGGGTAACAGGTGCTCCACGCCAGAAGTCAACTCCTCGCTGATCAGGACCGATCACAAACTAATCACCCTAAACATCCATATCCCATCCCTCCCTACCCATTAAGGAAACAACCGTAAAAAACTTCTCCAAAGCCAACTTCATGCTTCTGAAGTCAGAAGTGGCAAACTTCACTACACCCACACAAATGGAGAAAAATAGAGACATGACTGCTGAATCATACACAAATGCACTGTATAAGCACATACACAAGTGCATGGACTGTGCCATCCCCAAAACAAGATGCTATACTCCCAAAAAAAGGGTCAGCAAGAAGCTGAGATCCCTCATAAAATCGTCCAAAGCTGGTTACAAAAATAAAAATTGACATGGATTCTAAAGACAACCACACAGCTTTCTACAGCTATGTCAAGAATCTCAATGGCAACACTCAGATCTGCTCTGAACTACAGAACAATGGCACTACATTTACCGAACCAACTGATATTGCCAACATCCTGGCAGACAGGTTCAGTGCCAACTTCACCCCCCCCTCATTCCCCAAAGGGCCCATCCCCATTCCGGATGATTGCAAAGCCTCTGTAATCACGGCTGCACAAGTAAAGACCGCACTCTCCAAAGCCAAGAATACAGTATCCATGGGACCGGACAA
Organism: Protopterus annectens; assembly: GCF_019279795.1. Lineage (NCBI taxonomy): Eukaryota > Metazoa > Chordata > Ceratodontiformes > Protopteridae > Protopterus > Protopterus annectens. The sequence goes on along the minus strand of NC_056726.1, from coordinate 1,872,324,955 downwards.
CATCCCAGGCTGCGTTCTGCATGAACTACAGAACAAACTGGCACCCCACCTAAGTACCATGTTCAACCATAGCCTCACTTCAGGCTTTGTGCCTCTGGAATGGTGCACAGCAAAAGTTAACCCACTCCACAAAGGGGGTTCCACCACTGACCCTGGGAACTACTGCCCCATTAGCCTGACGAGCCTTGTCTGCAAGGCATCATCCTGGAGCTTATAAAACAAAGACATGGGTAACCTCCAAACTCTGGATCCCACTCAGTTTGGGTTTGTTAAAAGGTAGATCATGCCTCCTAGACCTGATAGACTTCTTCAAAGCAGTCACCAGAGCCGTAGACAAGGGTAAGGTGGGGCACACAGCCTACCTTAACCTCACCAAGGCTTTCAACACCATTCCCCACTCTAGTATTATAGATAAACTCACTGACAAGGCATAAATCTCTGTCACAAGATGGGTGGCCAACTGAGTCACTGATAGAACCCACACAGTGAAAGTAGCAGACTCCAAATCAGTAACAAGCAGAGTACTACAGGGTTCAGTCCTGGGTCCTCACCTGTTCAGTATCTACTTCTCTGAAGTCCAGGCTAATACAGCTGGTCTCTGGCTAACTAAATTCACAGATGACTGCAAACTAGGAGCCATAATTGATTCTGATGCTTGGTGTCCAAGTCATGGCCTAAAGCTCAATGCCAAGAAGTGCACTGTCATCCCCTTTGGGAAAAACACCATACCCATGAACTACCACATAGGCGGTAGCCTACTCAACACCAAGTGTGATAAGAGACCTTGGGACACAGGTGGACAGTAGTCTCTCCTTTGATAATCACGTCGCCACAGTGGTCAGGAAATCCTTCTACATGGCACACCTCATCACAAAGGGGTTCTCCTCTAGAAAGAGAGGTCATTGTTCCTCTCTACTCATCCCTCATCAGATCCATTATAGAGTACAACACCCCATTTGGCATGTACCTCGCAAGACATCTGCAACAACTAGAAAGGCCACAGAAATAACTCACTAGGAGGATTACTTGCCTCAACAGATGCCTTACATTGACAGTCTCAAAAAAAACTCCAGCTCTACTCCATCGCATATAGTCTACTCCGAGGCATCCTCTGCCTAACATACAAAGCCATGTCTAACCCAAATCTGATGGACATGCTACATTTAAAGAAATCCCAATCTCTCCGACCCACACACTCCAGGGACCTAAACCTTGTCACCACAATAAAAAGAGAACATGCTGGAGGGAAAGATTCCAGTCCCAGGGACTTCACATGCTCTGGAACAGGCTACCCATTCATGTCAAGCAAAGCTCCTCATTAGCCCTCTAAGAGAAATCTTGACAATTGGATGGGAAACAGGAAATTCACCCCTGGGATCAATGCTGTGGTGCTGCTCAAAAGGGGCACAGGAAAATGATTTTCTTGGGTAGCAAAAACCAGGGAACCTCGTTTGGCTAGGCTTATACAGCCCCTAGGGCCAATAGCCTAGTACACAACTATGAACCTATAAACAGCTCTGCATCAAATGACATTCCACCTGTGAATATCATCCTAGGTTTCAATCTCAGATCACCACAACAAAATAACTGGTGTTCTCAGACAAGTTATCAACCACCAGTGCTCAATTACATTTGTTAAAACAGACTGATGTAATACACTGGTTTTGGATTCTGACAGGATCCTTGAAATATGAAAACGTACTTCTTGTCAAGCAGCCATCTTTCCATTTGCCTTACTACTTGGAGTAAATTGAAAAATATGGGGATGTTTCCCCTTATTTTTTGCTGAGTACACTCTCAAATGGCCAAACTGAAAGTCTGAATGCCTATGTCCACTTCACTGATATCTACAATCCTACTGAAGTTAGGACCAGTAAGTGGAATAATCAAAATGTAAACTATTACAATGAAAAAAATTTAAAACAAACTGAAAAAAAAGTTAATACAGTTGTGTAAATTGCATTTAGCATAAGAGATGTTCAAATCCTCCACTGCTACAGAAGTATTAGGCTAATAGGTTGTTATCCTGCCCAGGATAAAAATCACTGACAAGTCTTCAAAAACATCTAGCTCTCTTTCACACCTACACTCTAACTGCTGATTGGCTAGCCCCTTGGAGGAAAATCAGCACTCAAGAGTGTAGGCAACTTCATGACTTCCTTGTCAAAACAATCATTCTGAAACACCAAAATGACAAACATAAAACTATATTACAGAAGGGGGTGGAGGATTTGGTTTCTTTAGAAATAATCATTCTTTTCCACCTAAAGTGGCATCTGAGCTTTAAGCCACTCTATCCATCTCCCAGATTTCTTTACTAAACTTTATGTCCACAGACAACTCGAGTACTACCTTGACAGAGCTAATCTTTCATAGAAACCCTATCCCTGAATAGGTACTGGTTAAGCTGTTGGCAACCAAGCTAGAAAACTTTTTCCATTTACTAATCTATAAAATTTTCTAGCAGCAGACTTTCTAGCTTTCATTAGTACCTGTACTACGTTCTTAGCGAATAGGTGCCTAAAGGTAATTAAGACCCAATAATCCAGGTAACCAGCTGAAGCGAATTGAGGTTGGGATGTATGAAACACCCCTGATCCTGTGCGAGTAGAATCATTCCTTTAGGAAAATTGTGTTAACAGACCCTAGCCATTTCCAGAAGGAAGGAAAGAAAGAAAGAACTTACCACAACAAGAGAGGTCTGAATGATCACTGCTGCAGTATTCTTATCTATATGGGATACATCCTGGCAAGGACAGAACAGCTGGCCAGCTTCCAAAGCTTCATAACAGTATCTTCTACGCACCAAAAGCTGTAAGGCAGTTCAAGCGGAGATGATTAAAAGACAAGTTTGGGTACCAAGCCCTTCAGAGCTTTCCAGCCAACAGAGAGGGGGAAGCTACCACCTGAAGACAAGGATAAGAACACAAAAATTAATAAATTAACTACATCCTTGCATAAACAACACACCACAAAATAAGGGGGGGTGGAGGGAGTAGCTTACTGCAGCAGTGATCATTCGAACATCTACGGTCATGGTAAGTTTACTTACATGACTGTACAGGTAGATTACTCTAGTTTAATACATTTGAGAGGAGGAAGAACAGTCCAGCATCCCCTGGAGAATGGCCCTTGCAAAGCCTGGTCTAGGCCTAGACAAGGAATCAAACTTGTAGCGCTCTGTAAATGTAGAGAGGACCAAGTTGCAGCTTCTAGAACCAACCCTTATCAAAAATACATAGATGAAGCCAAGGCCCTGGCAGAGTGGGCCTTGATTTCAACTGGAAAAATGTTGTTGTGGGGAGTTTAAAAAAAAGGAAATAGTCTTTGATAACCAGTGTCAATATGGACTACTTCCAAATCACTGACTATTTTTCGTACGTTCACAAGAAAAAAAAAAAAAAAAAAAAAAACAGATCCAAAGATCTGAAAGATTTAGTTCTTTCAAGATAGTACAAGAGTTACTAATGGACATTCAAAGTAATGGAGTATCATTTCACCCTCATTTTTAAAATCAGAGAAAGTGGGGGAAATGGATAGTTTGGCTTTAAGTACATTTGAGCACCACTTTAAAGAATAAAAGACAGATTAATTCACAAAGACTGAGGAAATAAGAGTAAGCTTAACTCCTATAAGAGCATGCATCTAAGATGCTCTTCTTGCAGACGTCAGAGAAATCAGTAAAACTGTTTCCATAAGAACCTAGAGTTAGCCAGAAAAGCTTGATTCAGCTGGAGCAAGTGTCAGCTTCTCTAACACAAATGAAGATCCAAAGGACACTGGTTTTCTTGGAGAATTCAAGTACAACCTCTTTCAAAAACAAAATCTGACATGAGAACTCCTTGAAACAGGAGAATCCATGGGCAAACATGCCAAAATGGCCAATTAATAAACCTTGACAGAGGAGTAAGAAAGGTCATAAGAAGTAACTCTCTCATATTTTCAAACCAAACTAGCCTTGAAATGGTGTTGGTGATGATGTACTTGTTAGCACCAACTAGAAAATCTTTTCTATTTGCTAATATAGGAATTTTTAGTAGCAGGCTTGCCTCCATTTGTACCTCCTGTACATTCTCAGTAAACGGGTACCTAAAGGTACTTAAGGCCCTATCATCCAGGCAGTCAGTTGTTAATTGGCGAGGGGTGCATCAAACACCCCTGTTCATGTGTGAGTGGATCCAGTCTGTGAAGAAGCTTGTGGTAATTGCCCTTGGTCATTTCCAAAAGAAGGGAGAGCCACTGCTGCCTGAGCCAGAGAAGGAGTCACCGCAATGACCTTGGGGAATTCCTTCTGAATCTTCAGGAGTACCCTGGATATCAGGAGTAAGGGTAGAAAATTATAAAGAACCATTCCCATCAAAGCAAAAGCATCTGCCTTCCAGGTCTTCTTGCACAGAGTTCTGGAGTAAAATCTTGTCATCTGATTATTCAGAGATGGAACAAAAAGATCTACTTTAGGAATTTCCCAGAGATGGATTGGAAGACCCCCCCCCCCCCAATCTTGCTTCCATTCATGAGGGTCTGCCATTGTCTTGCTCAACTTGTTTGCCACAGTATTTTGCAATGTCTGCATGTAGGCTGCCTATAGAAGGAGACTGTGCTGTGAAACTATATCACACGCTACCATGACATGGTGCATCCTTACAGAAAATATCACAATCATGAGGTACTTAAAATGTAACAAATTGAAGTGGTGCTGGGGGCTCAAGATGATTCAGAAAGTGGAGTGCCTTGATCAAAGCAAGCATCTCTCACATTTCTCTGCTAGTCAATCCTCGTTCTTGCACTTTTTATCCCACATGAACCTGTTCCAAAGCAAAGCCTGAGGCATCTGTGAGGACTGTCTGCTTTGTATCAGGGAGAGAGAAGACAAGATCTGGATTTACAGATATTTGCAGTCTCCACCAAGGGATTTCTCTTATGACAAATTCAAAAAATATATATATTTTTCTTAGCTACACAGATTTGTTAACACCACATTACCGACAGAATCCTCTGTAAAGTTTTTTTTTAAAGTCTACCAACTCACACACATAGGCTCCCAGTTAACTCTATCTTCCCCATCAAACACCTCCAACATTTGCCATCTACCAAAGGTAAAATTCTTTGAAGTCTGTTTAGGGTATAAAAATGTCTATGCAAAACCCCTAAATCTTCTACACTTTGCTTCATATTTGGGAGCCATACATACATATATATCCTTCCTTTGTTTCCTTCAGAATTGCTTATCCAAGCTCTTTCCAATCTTTTCTAACCTCTTCTGGTTGATTCCTATGGTCACCTGCAACATTTTGTATGCCCTACTAATTACCCCTTTTTAAGATCAAACTAAAACTCTACCAGATCAGGTTTCTCACTTAGGATTCCCTATCCCTTTAACCTTGCCTGTACTCTTGATATCAATCCCGGATAAGGAAAACAATCAAGCCTGCAGCCCAAATTTAAACTTGTCCTCTTCCCATTCCATAACCTTTCTCAACGCATACTGTTGGGTCTTCATGCTAATAAAAATTTAATACTTTATCCTTACCAAATATTTTTGTAAAATCTAAACAGCAGCATATTTTAAACAAACCACCTCCCCATATAGAATCAAATTCCTAGAACAATTACTGATCCAAACTGAAAAAATCCCCAGTAACAATCTAGTTTACTATACTCAGTTATAGAATACCTCCCTAGAAACAACAAAAGAAATTGGAGGTGACCTCGGTCTGGCATACAAAGTAATCTCAGACCTCGCGCCTTGATGGGACTGCTACATATCCACAAGTCAAGCTCCACTCCAGTAACCCATACGCACAACCTCAACCTGGTCTGTGCCATCTATGGGACTTGTTGGCAGGAAAGATGTGTGCCACAGAGACTCCCCCCTTCTGTGGAATAGACTCCCTCTCCACGTCAAGAGGAGTACCTCATTAAACCTTTTTTAAATGCAACTTGGACAACTGAATGGGAAACAGAAAATACTCCCCTGGAATTCCACCTGTGTCCCTGCTGGACAGGGGCATCAGGTACTGACTTGTTGGAACATGGGCCAAATTCTTGGCTAGGCTTTAAGGGCCTCGGGGCCAATAGCCTGGTAACTTCATATGATCCTATGGACTTAAGTAATTCTCTTTCATGTAATGATGAATTACTCTATACGATGTAACTTTCTCTACCTATGTTAAAATACTATAGTTCCTTGAAATGTTACTATGTACATATAATATTACACACACATTGTGTGTGTGTATATATATATATATATATATATATATATATATATATATATATATATATATATATATATATATATATATAAATATATATATATATATATACACACATACATACATACATACATATACACACACACATACATATATAAAAAAAATTTCTTTTTGGAGCTTTTCTCACCGGGCCTCCGCTGAAAATGTGTCCTTGGCCCAGACGGACCTAATTGGTAAACAAATATAAAATAAATAAAAAAAGTAGCATAAAGAAGATGAAAGGAGAAAAATAAATGTTAGTCAATTTTCAGTGGATATATAAAAAAGTTTACATACCCCTAAAATGCCAGGTTTTTGTGAAAAAGAAAATGAGATCACAATAAATCATTTCAAAAACTTTCCGCTGTATAATTAAATTGAAAAACAAACATCTATTAGGGGAAAAAAATAAAAACACAATACACTGGTTGCATAAGTGTGCACACCATTAAACTAATACTTTGTTGTGTGTGCACACCCATCAACCAATACTATGTTAAAGCACCTTTTGATTTAAAATTACAGCATGGCTCTGGATGGGCCATTCCAAAACTTATTTTTTTTTTCTGGTGAAGCCATTCTTTTGTTGAATTGTGGCCAAAACGTTCAACCTTGGTCTCATCAGACCAGAACACATTTTCCCACATGCTTTTGGGAGACGTATTGTTTTGCATATTTTATCCGGGCCTGAATGTTTAGAAAAGGCTTCCACCTTGCAACCCTACCCCATAGTTCAGACATGCGGAGAATACAGGAAATAGAAGTCACATGTAGCACAAAACCAGTACTTGCCAGAAATTCCTGCAGCTCCTTCAGTGTTATTATAGGTCTCTTGGCAGCCTCCCTGACCAGTTTTTGTCTTCATCTTTTTATCAATTCTGGAAGGACACCCAGTTCTTTGCAACGTCATAGTCATCAAAAAGTGGAGAAAATATGGGACAATCTTCACTATGTTCCATGGTACATCCAATGCTGTGGAAATTTTTTTGTACCCTTCTCCTGACTGATACTTTTCAGCAATGAGATCCCTTTGATGCTTTGCAAGGTCTCTGCGAACTATGGCTTCTTCTGTAGCAGGAAAGTGAGTAATGGTTTGTGGTTATGGCCAATATGAAAAGTAGAAGTCACTGCCACTTGCACTTTTCTAGAGGAGAAGCTACAGCCTTTACTGAACAATCCTGAAATTAAGTCCAATATAGAAGGCAGAGGAGGAGAAAAGGGGTCTCATCCTTTGTCTACGGCCCAGAATGAAAAATCTTTTCCACTTATGGTCTTTAGTTTCCTGGTACTAGCCTTCTGAAACACTGTGAGCCCAAAGGGCAGAGTCCTGAACTGATAAATGCTGGAAATGGAGAAGTCTCCTTGACCGCTTGTTTATTTTCACAAAAGTATCCTGTACGTTTACTGAGCACATCCACTCAGCCTTTTTGAGAAAGGGTAGGATGGGCTGAACTGTGGCCATCCGAACTTTGTCTGCTTCACAAATAGGTTTAAAATGACTGGGGTCCAATATGGGCCTTAGGTCCAGTTTTCTGTTACTAAAATGAATTTGGAGTAGACACGAGATCCTTGTTTGTCTGGTGGGACCTGCTCTTGTCTACGAGTTTTCCTGACTTCTGCTGTAGCAGATTCAAATTGATGGGTGGCACTTGGAAATCTTTTTCCTTGTCTGCCAGCACCAAAGAATCCACAGTTATGGTTAGTCAGTGCAGGCGCCCCCCCCCCCCCACTACCGCCAGAAAGTGGCAGCCAGGCAAACCTTCAGAAGCACCGAAAGGCTTCAAAACGTGTTAGTGAAATCCTTGGTTTTGTGGATCACCTCTGCCTCTAGGATGACGTCCATTAAAGTTACCCTTGCCTCGGGGAGGGTTTGTTCACTTCTAGTTAGTGTCTTTGACCTTTGGTCCAAAAAAAATGTAGAACCATCAAAAGGAGCATTAATGAAGGAGGTCTTAAAACCTTCCTCAAAAAAATCACACAACCACATTCAGGTGTGGCGACAAATAGCTATGCTTGTGCCTGCTGCTCTTGATGTCCCATCAGCTGCATTTGAGAGCAGTCACATGGAAATGCTGGAAAGACAAGCAAGGACAGACAGCTGGGATTCCATTTTCTAAGTCTCTCTCTGGTGGCTTGACAACTGATATCCAAAAGAAAACTCTCTGGTCAATTCTCTCTGAAAACGTGCAACATGAGCCAAGTAGTTCAGCGCTCTAAGTGAAACGGTTGCTGAAGCTCAAGTCCATTTTCCAAATCTGTGCACAGCCCTTGACTCCCTATGGGATGAACAGATGTGCTCTCTTCACGGAGTTCCTTTTTAATTTCTCCAAGTCTTTTGGGCTTCTAATACCCTGATGGGAATGGACTCCATTCCCAAAGTCAAAGTATGATTAAAGTTCATGAAATTAGTTTTGTTTCAATCTTTGATTTTAACCAGAAGTGCTCTTTGCAACATCCACACTGTGCCCAGTAGACTCCTCCTGCAATTTGTATGGAGTTACATGTTTCGTTAACATATGCAAGCATATCGGTAAATTCTTTTATAAACCCAGTTGCTCCTACTACTAATAGAACTGTCTAGGTATCCTCCTTCCACACTGCCCTCATTTCTTCCTGCAAACCAAGGTATTTTAGGACTTATCTTTTTGTATGCAAAACACTGTAGTCACGTGTGTGTAGCAATTTCAAAATGATCAATGCTACTTTTGTCTTTTCCTGGACTACTATATCTGGTTTTCTAGCATCTACTTTTGAACTGTTGGTAATGGGTGATCCCATGTGATATAAACAGGATTTTCTATAATGCTTTGTGGCTCATGTTTCCATTGTTTTTTCAACTACTTCAATATTGTTCCTCTGTTGATCATCTGAAAATGCCAGTACTATACGGGATCCCTAAACTGCACAAGTTATCAACTCCGCCACAGAGACCTATAGTCTCAGGCAGAAGATGGATAACGGAGCCATTCTCGAAATTCCATGAAACAGAAATAAGTGAATTTTGAGCACACGGGAACCATTATACAGGACACCGACGATTTTTTTACATAGTTTATATAAATGGTCTAAAAATAATGACTTTACCAATTGTCTTTTGGTGACGTTGATGTAGATTCATTGTTTACGGTTATCCCTATAGAATTTGGCATAAAGTTAGTTAAGCAATTTTTACTGGAATATTCTGAATATGAGCAAGGGTACATAGGAACACACTGCGATTTGTAAAGGTGTACTAAATAACAATATTTTCTTATTTCAGCAACAATTATATAAACAAATACATGGGGTGGCAATGGATACACCGGTGGCAAATATGTTTGCCAACACTGTCATGTATATATGGGAGAGTCAATTCATTCAGGCAGATAGTAACCCTTTTAAACATAAATGTTTCATTTACCATCATTTTGAGGACGACCTGATTTTAATATGGAAAGGAGACCAATTAATGTTTTGAGACATTTCATGAATATATTTCGAACGCCTACTATTTTTTAAAATTCTAAATTACTATGTCATTTGATAAAATAGACTTTCATGATATAACAATAATGAAAAATGAAGAAGGGACTTTGGAGACCACTCTATATAGGAAACCTATAAAAAGGAATAGGCTATTACACAGAAACAGCATGCACCCAAGCCACACCTTTAAGAATGTGACTAAGAACCAATTACTTAGAGTAGCATCAAATATGGTTAACCAAATAAATCTAACTGTGAAAGATTTTATTGACCGAGGATATAATTACAATGAGGTGATGCATATATATGGTAATACTCAATGTCATACAGTCAGGAAAGCCTTTAGTTCTAGGAACACCTTAGATATACTGACCAAACAAAGATCGGATGAGTTAAGATGTATATTAACATAATAAAAATACATCTGCTGTTAAAAGAATAACTTCTAGACAATGGCACATTTTACAGGACATACCATAACCTAAAAATATTGAACTACCTCACTTCACATACAAGAAACACAAGAACCTTAAGAACATATTTTGCTACAAGGAACAACCTAAGATATGGTTCAATAGTCAATTAAAAAAGGCACATATAAATGTGGAAATTGTAAATTTTGCATGTATATTAATACAGATAAATCCATTCACACACAATATATATATATATATATATATATATACACACATATACACACACACACACAAATACATTATATATATATATATATATATATATATATATATAAAAATATCACACACACATATATATAACTGTATATAAATACACACACACACGTGTGTGTACGCTCTCACCGAATATATGTGTGGGTGCACGCTCTCACTGAATACTACCACAACCAATCACCTACTTACTACATAATCTTAATGTTGTGCTAAATAAAATTTACATTGTGGAATTAACTACTTAAAAGTCCTTTGAAGTACTTCAAAAAAGTAAAACTTCCTCCTCCTTTTCAACAAGACTGATAACTTAAAGCTTTACGAATATCCTAAAAAAGTCATGATGAAGAACTAGATAAACTGTAAACTGTTTACAGTTTATTTTGTTATATTCGTATAACAGTTTCAGTTTTAGTTATTTTGTTATATTCGTATAAACTGTTATACGAATATAACAAAATAACTATAGATGCTTCAGATTTTAAACCATCCCACCAGTCAATATAAACTTTTCTTTAAGGGCATTTACAGCTGTGAATGCAGTTCCATAATTCACAACTTCGTTATTTATTTTTTTTGCATCTTGTATGGACCTTTTCTGAAATAATGCAAACCTTGCAAAGGTGTACTTTGCACAGAGGTTTGTCTTGGTTCACACTGTCACAAATGGCAAACACTACAGGTAAAACTTTAGATAATTCTTCACTGGCTGTATACTCTATACCAGATCTCATCTTTATCTTTAGGAAGTGCTACTGTACTGAACTCCAGTCCTAGATTAATTCCAGTCATGTGTGACACTAATCACCTTCATTATGAAAGATGAGTACTGTGAATCATGCAAAGCACTCTCCAGAAATATGCCTAAAAATTGTCAAATACTTTTGTTCAGTGTGTCACCATTGTTAGCAAAACTGTAACAGAAAAAATATATATACTAAACTCACTTCTAGATATGCTACAAAACATATTAACCATTCAACCTTAACACTGCTACCCCATTTTTCAGAACAACTTAGTTTTATGCTGGAAAACTGATTTGATGCAAGCATACATTTACAGCAAACCGAATACACAGAGAATGGAATGGATTACTGAATCATTTGCATATCATCCCTTTTAACTTTTTACCCTGGGCACAAGTACACGTAGTTACTCAAATGTCTGTGGTTTACACCTACACTATGGCATGTGCTGCCAAAGCCCTTAAATTTTCCTCACAGTCCATTTTTCTTTCTGAGAATTAAAAGTAGACATTTTTTTTAATTATTGCCTCCGTAACATTTTATTTTTAAAAATGCAACAATGTATATCCACACTATGATGACAATCTGAAATATCATCAGGTCATTGGCTACTGCAATAAATGTATTGCTTCAGTATAAAAATTGTAAAACTGTTTCTTTAATTTTTAGAAAGAGACAGACCACAAGGAAAATAAGGGCTGCTGGTACCACATGCTGTGATGCAAAACATTACAAAGTTAAATGCAGCAAGACATTTAATGTTGTAGGTTAATTTTCAAATGTACTTATTTAGCAGAGGTTGCCATTACTGTCTCTGAACAGATATCCTAGAACTCCAATTAAATTTATTTTATTATACTCTTAGAATGAATAACCTTTAATTCTGTACAATAAATGTTAAGTGGCACTGCTATTACCTGTGTGTACTTACTGACATAAATACATTTTCATCATTTTATTAACATGTATACCACCTTTTTAAAACATTAAAAAACTTAGGAGTTATCCTCCAAGGGAAACTGCTCAAAGTCAAAGCAGTGATGTTGTGGCACTACTAAGCTCAGAACAGTGGCCTGGTTATATTTTTTGGGGTGTTGACAACAAGGATGCTGCAACATCAGCATCTCCATCACTCATTGGTGTTGACAAACAGATCATCCATCTTTCCATGGTTAAAAATCTAGTCTGTCTCCTTTCTTAAACTTGAACATTAGAATAATCATAACCACTTACTCTTCTGTCACCAATCAAGTCTATGCAGGTCTTGGGGGTGGAAGCCACTGGATATAGCAGCGGCCCATCATGTTCAGAATATCTTTTTGATCAGATAATGCTTTCAACACTCATCAACTTTCAACTTCTAAAAAAAACATCCACTTGACTATTTATCAACTGAACCACGTTTTCCCTGGTAACTCAGTCTTATGTAATACTACACTGTGGAGCCCCCATGTTTGAAACAGTTTGACTTATTTGTTATTTGCCAGTTAGTCTGTAGACAGCACTGTCTGACCTATGATAAAATGTCTTAACTTTCTCTTTTTTACAGCCATATCCACATATATAGTTTCTTAGTCCCCATCTGGAATGTAATTTCCTGTTTGATAACAGTACTGCTGTAGTAATGCTTGTCATTCTGTGGCACTGTGATAAGCACACAAACAATACCCTTATCTTTTGGTGCAGAGACTTACCAGAAGAACACAAACTTCTACAATTTTGTCTTCTACTTCATACTTAACTCAGAAGCTACCCATAAAGAAAAATATTTAACTTGGTAACTAAACATAGAAAAAGAATACTTAATAGTATTTTATTTCATAAGTGCTTACAAGTCCTCTGAGCAACAGCTAACAATTTGCTCAGGCAATTCATCAATTCTTCCTAACTTTGTTCTTAGCAATGGATGGGCATCTTATTCCCCATTACTTACAAATCACTTCTGGCCACTAGTGTCTCTCAACTCTGATAGAAACATCGACTCTCTGAAAGGCTTTGTAATGTCAGTGCAAACATACTGGCCAGTTTTTATCATGACATTCTCATGGATGCAAAGATCCTAGCAAGAGTATGTTAACCATTTGACAGTCACTGCAGCTTTCAGCCAAGTCTTCTAGAACTATAATAAGGCCACCATACAAAAGTCATGGAAGGAATTCTCCTTTAAGCTACTTGCAGGTGCTCTTTCTGCACTATACCCAGTTTTCTACACTGTAACTTAACAAGTACACTGCTTGACTCCTTGATGCAATGTGCCGCCCTTATCAGGGTACAGAAGATCTAAAAAGGATCTAATGGCAGTAACATAACTGGCTCAGAGCAGTTAAAAGTAAAATAATTATTCACTTTTCAAGCCAACATTTGTTGCCAACAAATGCACAATGCTATTACAAGTGGTGCACATATACTTGGGCAATACTTGCAATTCCTTCCTCAGTCTATATATGGCAGTTGTAGTCCATTAGCATTATCACACTGTCTTTATTCCTTGCATTTAATTACATGCAAATGTGTCTCTCTAGAAAGAGATCATGCTATTTGACAATAGTAGATAGTGCTTCATAACTGAGAAGTCTTCCCCAATACAAGTGCAAGTTTTCAACTTCTGCATTCCCCATAATAGGCAAAAAGATTTGTGTGTGGACATGTAATCAGACTTGAAGGAAATGCTATTGGCCTTTCCACACCACACCAAACTTTGTGCAACAGGACAACAAAAGCAGCATCAGATGGAAATCTAATCAGAAAAAGAAGGATCAAAGTGGATAAGCACATTGTCTGAAAATCAGTTCAACTCCTTGAAGGCATTCACAGCTCTCCATCTACTTTCATTTAACCCCATCATAAAGTAAACTCTTGTAGTACAGAGCCAAGAGGTTTCACAGAAACTTTCACCTATCCTATATATTACCTCAAGTGTGACATTTTATGACGTACATGCATTTAGCATAGCTTCTACCTTATCCTGCAACTTGTCATACAGTTTTGTTGATTATATATCCAACACTGTACATCTCATATTTAAAAGATAAACTAAAATAATATGTGCTTAGAAAATGTGTATCTAGGTCCTTCCAGTTCTCTGTGTGTTCGTCTTTCTCTCCAGTACAAACATCTCTTCAACACAGTGAATTCTTTTACTCCATTACTTGCCTGCTGCCCCACAACATCCTTTCCACTAGTTTCTAATGCTTTATAACAAAGATGGACTCCTGTGTACAACAGCTGGTCCGCCCATTTGTCATATTTGCTAGTCTGCATGCCATACTCAAGCCTTCCACCCTCCAAGTGATGTGTTCAGCTGGTACACACACACACACACTATCTACTACATATGTTTGCTACAAATACAATATTCATTTCATCAACCCTGCAATATATAAAATGTCGAAAATACTCATTTAATGCAAGCAACAGTGTTCACCAAAGAGCACATCTGTAAAACTGGCATTCCAAGGAAACATGTTGGGTGTTTCATTCAGCCAAACACAACTCTCAACATTCAGTTTTCCCTAAGTGGGGAACACAGCATCTGAAAATGTTTTTTTAACACTTGCAAACATTTAACTAGGAGTCACCGAAATTGGTTAACATGTACTACTTCATATTTACATAATGTTTGATTCATTCATCCATCCATCACCCCCTTTTCCCTATTTTTGCACATGGGGTTGGGGTGTCACTTCAACAATGATAATCTAGGAGCCAAGGTTTACAGGCTGGGTGGCTAGCCATGCTGCAGTTGTTCTTCCACATGGTACTGTACAATTCAACATTATTAACTGTAATTTTTTAAGAAAAAAAATCTGTAACAACTTGTACGAAATCTTCACTGTGGACATGCTTCTCAATCTCTTAGTGCAAAATATCTGGTCATTGCCAAAAACAATGAAGGGCAGGGGATAAAAACGCACATGGGGCAAATTTTAAAATACTGTTTTTTAAATTTAAAAAGTTGATAAAATTATAGGTTTAGCATTAACATTAATTTTCTGAACGATATGAAGCCTGAAACTCAACATCGGTCACTATTTAGCTACTTCAGTCCTCAATGATTTACCTTTTTTTTTTTTTAACAAGCAGACAAAACAATATGAGGCGAACACCTGGAAAGTTGAGAGGTAGGACTAACTATGAAACAATCAAGTACAATGAAGAACCTTCAATAAAATAAGAAATACTTGACAGTTTGTGCCCCAACCCATCACTTTGATCTGACTAAACCATTACGATATTAAGGTTTCTAAACATGACTTACACAAAACAACTCACTCCCTCGACATTAAGAGCTTAGATTAATAAACTCAATCTGGACTAAAACGCATCACATATTAGTTATAAATGAAGATCAAATACGATCATAATCATCCTCCCAAATGAAACAGAGAATCATAAAACGCGTAATTATTTATAGGTGAACCCCATTGTCCCCCGGATTACAAATAAGTGTAGAACTACGCACTTAAAATAAATCTCAGATGACAAAACTCTTAGCTGTTACCACTATTTGCTGAAAAACTTTCAGGTTTCATTTCCTCATCTCATAATTATTTTAACACTCAACCTGCACCATGTTATAAACTGCTTTCCTGCAACGATAACACAACTGTTTCACTTTTAACGAATTATAAGAAGGTAAACAATACATCTTGCCATCAAGTCTATATACACAAACCAAGAGAAACAAAGGAAGGAAGGAAGAAAACAAAGAACCTCATCCCCCTGTCTATCAACACATCAGTCTAGAAATTAGATTAATGTGATGCTATACCCAAAATAAAGAAACAATAGAAGGATAAAAAGGTGGAGCGACGAATTAGTCTGAGTTTATATGCAATGGAAAAATGCAACGTTTCTGTTCATCAGAATGACACACAATGACGCCTACCGTTTCAAAACATTTGTAGGTGGACTTAAACAAGGCTCCTTCAAGCACACATCACTGTTTACTTACACAGACACGAGCACACTGGCAGGTGAAAACCAAACCGTTCAGAGAATACTGGGTTATGGTTGTCAGTTACTGCACGCGCAAGTGAACAAGTCCAGTCCAACACGGACGATGTGTACAGACTTAAAAAAGTCACTTTCTTCACTAATTGAGCTGCACTTTTAAAGAGTCTATAATTTACACCCCGACCCCAAAATGACTTGTCCCAGTTTCCTAAAATACCAGAAACTACCATCCACTGTCTTGTGGAGTGTTGTAAAATTCACATTTTAAAAAGGCATTTTTTACTGTCAATGACATTAAAAAGACATTTAAATGTAAATACTTTTGTCATAACCCATGCTACAAATATCCAAAGACATTGGTTCAAGAGCTTGGACATAACTGCGTGCCTGTACAGTTGCCCGCAGTTCAGGCATCAGTGTTTTCGTCCTCAATCATTATGGTTTTATCATCCAATCCGATTTAACAGTCAGAAGTAGCAACACATTTACCCTATGGTCTAAATGTAGTCTATGATCTAAAGGAATAATATCAACATACCAAAGTGACAGCCTCCGAATTATTTTAATACAATGCAAAATACTGCTAAACCGTTACACCCCTACTTAAAAAAAACATCTTTAGCATCAGCTCCAATTCCAAATAATTTAATAGTCCAACCAGGAAAAAACAAATAACACTATACACTTAATTAAGTTCTACACTCCACAAAATGGCGCCTACTACAAAACCCACAGCAAATAAAAAACTGAAGAAAAGTGACCATTCCACAATTCTTACATTACTTATGATATCCACGACCACAACGGACATGCAAGTTCGAAATCAGTGGCTCCGGATCGGCCCGTTTCATTCATCCACAAACAATGACAAGGATGTCCTATAACCCATGTGTGATATTGCAGTGTTGTTTCTGCAAGGAAGGCGGTACTCCGTATGCAAATATAGAATCTTATTTCAATGGAGCTAAGAGGGAGGTTTCTATCCAATCAGAAAGAAGAGTAATTGATGCCCGCTGGAACGCGCCAAGACCAACGAAACCATATGCGGTCCTCATAGTTAAAGTCGAAAATCTACTCGCAAAAGGTTAGTGTGTTTGTTATCTTTTCTAACCAGATAATGTGCCTTCATATGACATACCAAACTAAACTAATAATTCTGACAGTCACATTTCGTCCAGACGCGACTCAAGCTTCCAAAATAACGGATTGCTCGCTAGTTTTAAGGACTGTGTGTATTTTTCACCTTACGTGTTTGTATATATTATGAGTTAAAACCGCCACAATCAACAATTTCTGAACAACCATTTCCACTGGATTAACTTTATGATGTATCACAGTTCTCAAACGAATTTGGGACAGACCTCATCAGAATTAGAGGTAAATCCAGAAGTGATCAGAGACACGTACAAATGTTAGTACTATTAATTTGAGATGCTGAAAGAATAAGGCTGGGTGAATTAATATAATATTTCTGAAGTAAAGTAAGTATATGTCTCTAATTTAAGTATCATTCACCACCTATCTCTAAAGGTCACCAGTTTTACAAGGGAAAACAGAGCTACATTTTAAAAATAAAGGCGGTAAAATTTAAATCAAAAGTCAGGGATAGTTGATGTTTGTGGGGCATATAAGGAGTCAGTGTTTTAATACAAGTAGAAATTGCAATATGAAAGTTTATCACATGGCTGAGGGAATATAACTATAGTTTTACGTTACAGGCAGTTAGCATTTTCGTAAATACTTGGCATACTTCTGCAGCCACAAAATTGGAATGGTCATAAAACTCAAAAGCTGCCAAGGCATAGACCCTTATCATCCTTGGACATCTTTTTCCTACTAGCTGCTAGTACAAGGGTCTAGGGAAGTACTAAAGGGGCGGTGAATACCGCACAACGTGGCTGGGCTAATATATGCCTTCGGGCAGATAGCCCAGTACCAACCTATGAATCTATAAGATAGTAGGTGACACACAATCAACATTCTGTGAAGCATGTCACTCAGTCAGTTTGAGACCAATCCGGAAATAATCAGAGGCACTTTTACTATATTAGCACTTATTAACTTGAGACATTAGCAGAGTAAAATAATATAGTAAACAATGACAATAATTTGCATTATAGAATTAAGTGCAGTTCACCACCTTTTCTTCAAAAGTCACCAGTTTTAAGAGGGAGAAAAAAATTTGAGTCAACTGGGGACAGCTGAGTGATATATAATAAAACAAAATTGAAAATGCGTGATTTCTTCTAGAGTACAGAGGGCTAAGTTGTAAAGCCAACAACAATTGAGGGAGGGGTGGGACACTAATACTCAAACTCAGGGACAGTTTTAAATGCTACTTTAACTTAAAAGGTCAATAGAACAGCAGTTTTTCATTAACATGTATTTTTCTGAGCAATAAGTATGAAACTTTAATGTCTGGCATGTTTGACTGACTCTAAATGATTTATCAAAAACTTTAAAAGGGACAAGACAAAAATATAAGGCAAAATCAGGGAAGTTCTCTGCAAAGATTTTAAACAGTTGAGATATAGCAGGGGATGTTTGGCATTTTAAGTAAATATCACCCACTGCCAGTTTTAATTAGTGGAAAGATGTCCTAGGGAGGCTCAAGACTGAGAAAGCCTTTGGCTATGTCCTTTGCACTCACTGCTCCTTAAAGCTGAACCTGGTCCAAGACATGCCCCTGTTAATTTTTCTGAAAATAATTAAGAGTAAAGGTCATGTTGAGGTCTAGTGATGTATTTACAGAAAAAAGAAGCTCTTTAATATACAGTACAAGTAGAATCAAGTAAGTTTTCGAAACAGCATGATGAATTTGCTAGGTCTATGGTATTTTTTGCATGGATAATTTACTGTAACCAAACTGCATGCTTTAGGTGGCAGAAGGAAAAAGATGTAATACCTTAAAACCATACTTACAGAGAGAATATGCAAAACTCTGCAAATACATTAAACAGAGGAGATGTATTTAACTACAGATCATGGAACTGTGAGGCAGAAATACTACAACTAAGCAACCATGTTGACCTGCGACTTTGAAGAAAGAAGTTATTTTCTCCCCCAGTATTTGTACATTCTGTGTCACTATAGGGTATTGTACCTCTTTACGCCGGACAGTCTCTATTTGAGTAGTTGGTCCTAAAAAAACAAACCAGAAAAATAACAAATGTTCTGAAATATTTGAACAAAAATTGTTTCCTAATTTCTGTCTGCATAAACCGATAAATTTGAATCTGAAACACTTTAAATATATGAAATAAATTCTGTAAAGGTGAGTTTATTTTGGCAACAATGTCCTGTATAGTCCTTTGCACTAATAGGAGTGTGGTTTGTACTGCAAAATTACTCATTTCTATAAAATGAGCATCTGAAGAGGTGGAAACCCTATAGGTTCATAGGTTGGTACTAGGCTATCGGCCCTAGGGCCTATACAAGACTAGCCATAACAATTCCCTGGCTATTTCTTCCCGCACTATTTACTTTCCTGGACCCCTGTCTAGCAGGGTGACTGGGTGACTGACGTGATCCCCAGGGTGAATTTCCTTTCTCCCATCCAATCAAGGTTCCTTTTGAAGAGGGCCAAAGAGGCGCTCTGCTTGACATGTATGGGCAGTCTATTCCAGAGTCTGGGGAGTCTCTGGGTCAGGAACCTATCCCTCCAGCATGTTTTGTTTATTGTGATGACAAGGTTTAGATCCCTGGAGTGTGTGGCTCTGAGGGATTGGGATTTCTATGTCACAGGAATATGAAAAGCATACTCCACAGAATCCCAGGCACAGCAGGACACTAACAGATAATGTGAATATCTAGTTCTGTGGCATACAGGAATAAAGCCCTGTCTATAACTTGGACAACCTGAGCTCGGCTAGTATGTGAAGAGCTGGAGGAGCCACAGAGGAGTGGATGGGAGTGAGCGGTCAGTAGCAGTTCACCTACTGTGGGAGATGGAATGGTGGATTCCATTAAGCTCAGCTCCCCACCATACAAGCAGATATATGTAGGTGCCAAAAGGAGCATAGACTAATGGTAGCATTGGCTGCATATAAGTCTGAACATGCACGCTCAGCGAGAAACAACAAAAATCCCTTGCTCACATCAGACACCAGGGACAGAAGGTGGGGACTAAATAGTAAAGTTCTGCTTTCTTTATGTATGAAGGCTTCCCTGCAGCCTCTCTCAGCTGAAAGCTGGGCTCCAGATTTCTTGAAACATCTTGTTTCACTCGTAAGACACATCTTATCAAAATATTTATGTCTAGTAACTATCTACATACGTGGGTTGAATATAAAAAAAAAAAAAATCAGTATTTTGCTGTCTGTTTCACACCAAATGTGAATTCAAGGGTAAAATACTGTACACGTTATAAGGTCTTGTGTCTTTTGTGACCTACTTCCTTGTCCGTGCATCAGATGTCACACCACTCAACCCAAACATACATAGATTTACATATTACATGGTACTGACTGTCTGTTTTTGCATGGTAAAGGAAACAAGTAATGCAATAGCAGCTGCCATTACATTACTTGTTGCCTTTACCATGCAAAAACAGACGATTAATACCATGTAAATCTATCTATGTATGTTTGGGTTGAGTGGTGTGACAACTGAGGTGTGGACAAGGAAGTATGTGACAAAAGACACAAGACCTTATAACATGCACCATAGATACCCTACCATCTAATTCTTTGCAGCTCTACCAGTGTGGGCCATAATCTCTGAAGTTACCTTACTCTTTTAATAATGTATGCAGTGACTACATGTTTGCAGCAGTTACCAGTAGGATACAGTTGGATTTCTGTTCAAGATCTAGTGTCCGTGTTTTGGAGTTGCTGATGTAATTTATACACAATGAGCTCTTGTAATCTCTCTTTACATTGGTTTCTGATGCAGACCGTGTGCCATTCTCAGAACTAACTCTCTGTGTTATGCCTTTAAAATGACATCTCCAGAAGTGTACAGAGCACTCTATATGGGTCTTTAAAAACAGTTGTGTGCATTTTTTGTTTTTCTGCTGGTGGTGCTTCTAATGTTGTATCCAAGTACTTCACCAGTTTTCAATTGTACTGTTTAACACAGCTTGCATATCATTTTTGACAACTGGTAAAACTTTACAAAATTGTCCTTTCCTTACTTGTTATGGCTGCTGCTGCTTCTCCTGTTGGGTTACTTTTCTTGATTTTACCTCCCAAGATGCGTGTTTGAACTGAATTTAAGCAGGAGTGCACATTCTACATGCTATGCAGCATCTGCACAACCATCCACTTGTAAAGCACTGCAAATTCAGTTACAAATATCACGGAGTAGAAACTACTTTCACTACAATGTGAAGATCAACAACATGTAAATAGTCTAAACTCCTGGCAGCAAAGGCAAGCATATTAGTTATTAAGCATCACATGGGGTGGGTCTATCTCCATTACTTCACATACAGAGCTCTAATGAATAAGGTATAGAACCTTGTGTCTAGGCAAACCCCTGTAATAAGCAGGAACCAACAACTATTTGGCTTGTATCAAGTGTGGGAAGGGCATGAAGTACCAGAGAGTTAAATAAATGTATAATGAACACATCACAGCTCCGCTGCATCTCACATGGGTCATCCTCCACACAAATAGAGGAAAAGGGCAGGAAGAAGCAGACATTTTTTGAAGTGAGTTGAATGTCTGAAAACAGGAAAAGATGCATGCTGACACATCTGGGTTTCTATCTAGAGCTAAATATAACCCACTTTAGGCACAAATATCTGCTAATAGGTTTGAATTTTACAGACAGCTGGATTTTTTTTTTTTTTTTTTTTTTTTACATTTCAGGAAGCATTGCTCATTATTGTCTAAATATACTTTGAGACAGTTGTACATGTCATTGTTCTGGAATATGCAAGCCTGATGGTAGTGTAAACATTTTAAAATCCACATGCACTGTTCTAAAAGTAGTGGTGCATGTCTTGACTCCTGGCTGCTGCTGCTGGGTACATGACTTTCAGATACCATCACTTTTTATAAACCAGCAATTTCATGTTATCTCAACTAAAGAGAATGTGCAGTAACCTTAATTAATAAAGCAAGGTGATGGAAACAAATGGGAACACATAATATCCAAAAGATAAGTTATATGTATTCTAATGATAAAATACACTGTGCCTTTATTTAGGACTACGTTATAAGAAAAGAAAATTGTGTGTTACAATTATTAATATAAGAGGGTACAATCTAAAGAATCATTTGAAATGAAAAATAAGGCACAGTTCCAAATCCTGCCTTTATTTTCTGGTTTACTATAAAGCATTAGCAAACTAGGATGATCTTTCTGTACCAGTGCATTCCAAATGGCAGACAATATTTCATGCTGTGAATGGCTGTCCACATTTGAAAGAGAATGCTTCTAGATTTTCATAAGGACTAGACTGACACACACTGTACACACTCGCCTAATGCTAAATGATACAGTAGGGTAAAGATTAAATGTGAAAATGTTATATTCCCAATCTCTTCTAAAATACAAACACATTCCCTCCATCATTCCAGTCTCGGGCTTCTGATGGGCTTTGCTTCCAGAAATAAAATATCTGCTTTAAACAATACTGTCTACATATATATATATATATATATATATCTATATATAAAATATAATATAAATATATAAATATATATATATATATATATATATATATATATATATATATATATCTGGAGCATAATTATGTATCCCATGGCTGGCTCCCATCAGACACAAGTTTCATTATATCCTTTCATCTCTCTTACTATGCAAAGCACACAACCACAATATGAATTTGCAGCATATATTGCTATCAAGACAAGGTAATTTTTCTCAGTTTTTGCCATTCTTCTCAGGCCAGTAGTGACTGCACAATAAAGGAGTGTACATATGATAAAATAAAACTCACTCATTTGAAACAATGCAGTCAGTGTCAGACTAAATGTTGATTTCCATTTCTGATTGACATATTTGTATAACTGAGAAACGGGACCATTAAACTAGCGTTAAATTTTTTAATGAGGTTCACATTCTGTACTTATAAAATACAAGAGAGTGATTATAAAAAGTAAGACTACACAGAATATACAATCAAACAGAAGAAATGTACATTTCATTACAGACAAAACATGTCAGTTATACTCAACTCAAATCAAACACTATCTTCAAACTGTTAGTGTACACAAATACCTCCAAAATGTATTAAATATAAATAAATTTCCTGCACTTAGACACAACTACAGAGACTGTCTCACATATCTGTTACACTGCCGTGAATTTGCTGGGTCTTCTGGGAGAGGGTAACCTATTTATGCTCCCCATTCTGGACTGTTAAATACTTTTCTAATATTCTAAACCCTTCTATAGTTTTTCTTAACTATTTCACTACACTAACTTCACTCTGCAAGCAAAGTAATTGCCATCAAAACCGCTAACATATGAAACCACCCCTCTTATCAAATAAGCCCCACCCATGAACTCTAACAACTTTCTCTTGCGCATTAGGATTCCACTTGTTCCCTACCCAAATGATTTCATAGATTACCCAATTTCTCCCACCTAGCATTATTTTCCTGTCTGGTTAATGGTCTTTTAATGTATGCCTTCACAAGACCACTAATTTGTGTTTTCTAAATTTACATCAAATATTTATATACTTATTCTATTTGGCATACAAAGTATCCTCTGAACCAATACTAATGGATTTACTGCACAACATCAGGTCATACTGCAACAGAATACCAGGTCTAGGGATCTAAACCTCTTCTGTAACATCGATAGAATGGTTCAGAGGGACAGCTATATCTCTCATAGGGCATAGCTATATCTCACTCTGGAACAGATTCCCCCATCCACAAAAAAAATCAAAGTCTAACCCTGTCCAAATTCAAGGGCAACTTGGATCTATGGATGGGAAACAGAAAATTTACCCCAGGACTGCCCCATACTACTAAAGGACAGAAGCAGCTCCTAAATGCTTTATCCCATACATGAGTCTACTCAAATTATTTATGGTATAATCCCAGTTATTCTTATTAGGGGTGATGTACAATTATTGACAAGGGATGGGTAAGGCCATTCTCTGCCCAAATGGGATAGGTTAATTTGAGCACAAAAAGGGAAACTGGCTAGGCTTAAAATGGCCCAAGAGGGCAGCTAGCCTAGTACTTGCCTATGAATCTATTCTGTTTGTTTGTTTTATATACTGCTTGTCAAACTGCATGTCCCATTAGTTCTTTTCACTCTTTGCTCTGAGTAAATTAATATTCACATAACATTGTTACTAACTTATTAAGTTCGGTTCATAGGTAAGTATTAGGCTATCGTCCCAGGGGCCTATGTAAGCCTAGTCAACAAGGTTCCCTGGCTTATGCCACCCAAGAAAGTTAATTTCCTGTGCCTCTGTCCAGCAGAGCCACAGAAGTGATCCCTAGGGTGTATTTCCTATTTCCCATCCACTCATCAAGATTTTTCTTGGAGTGCTAGTGAGGAACTTTGCTTGACATAGATGGGTAGCTTGTTCCAGAGTATAGAAAGTCTCTGGGACAGGAATCTATCGCTCCAGCATGTCCTGTTTATTGTGGTGACAAGGTTTAGGTCCCTAGAGTATGTAGCTTGGAGGGATTGGGATTTCTTTAGGTGTAGCATGTCCAACAGCTCTGGGTTTAACATAGCTTTATATGTTGGGCAGAAATCTCCTCGGAGTAGGCGATATGCTACAGACTAAAGCTGGAGTTTTATTGAGATGGTCAGTGTAGGGCATCTGTTTGAGGCCAGTAATCCTCTTTGTCAGGTACTTGTGGCCTTTCCAGCTGCTGCAGATGTCTTGTGAGGTACACTCCAAAAGGGGCGTTGTACTGTATAATGGGTCTAATGAGTGCCAAGTAGAGCAGAACAATGACCTTTTTTCCTGGATGAGAACCCTTTTGTGATGAGGTGTGCCACATAGAAGGATTTCCTAATTACTGTGACAATGTGATTATCAAAGGAGAGACTACTGTCCATCTGGTTCCCAAGGTCTCTTATCACACATTTGGCATTAAGTAGACTGCTGTTTATGTGGTAGTTCATGGGTACAGAGTTTTTACCAAAGGGGGTGACAATGCACTTTTTGGCATTGAACTTGAGGCCATGCCTCTGACACCAGGCATCTGTCTCAGTGAGGCCCTTCTGTAGGATGTTCACATCAATTGGGGACTCTACTATGGCTCCTAGTTTGCAGTCATCTGCGAACTTCGTTAGCCAAACGCCTTCTGTGTTAGCCTGTACTTCAGAGAAGTAGATACCAAACAGCAGAGGTCCCAGGACTGAACCCTGTGGCACTCCACTTGTCACTGGTTTGAACTCAGATTTGGAGTCTGCAACTTTTACAGTGTGGGTTCTGTCAGTGAGCCAGTTGGCAACAAATCTTCTGACGTAGGGATTTATACCTAGTTTAGTGAGTTTAGCTATAATTCCAGAATGGGGATGGTGTCGAAAGCCTTGGCAAGGTCAAGATAGGCTGTGTGAATCACCTTACCTTTGTCTATGGCTTTGGTGACTGCCTCAAAGAAGTCGATTAGGTTCAGAAGGCATGATCTGCCTTTCACAAACCCAAACTGGGTGGGGTCCAGAGTTTGGAGGTTACCAATGTCTTTGTTTATAAGTTCCATGATGATACATTCCATGGCCTTGCAGACCAGGCTCGTCAGGCTAACAGAGCGATACTTCGCAGGATCAGTGGTGGCTCCCCCTTTGTGGAGTGGAATAACCTTTGCTGTGCCATTCAGTGGTCACAAAGCCTGACTTCAGACTATGACTGAACATGGTGCTTAGGTGGGGAGCCAGTTTGTTCTGAAGTTCGTGTAAAATGCAGCCTGAATGCTGTGGTTATTTTGGGTTTTAGAGAGTGCAGCTTTTACCTGCATAGATGTGATTACAGGGACTCTGCATTCTTACTGAATAGATATGGGCCCTTTAGGGGGTGAGAGGGTGGTAAAGTTAGCACTGAACCTATCTGCCAGGATGTTGGCAATATCAGTTGGTTCTGTAATTTCTGTGCCATTGTGCTGTAACTCAGAGCAGATCTGGGTGTTGCCATTGAGATTCTTGACATAGCTACAGAATGCTTTGTGGTTGCCCTTGTAATCAGTGGCAATTTTGTTTTTGTAGCTAGCTTTGGAGGATCTTATAAGGGATCTCAACTTCTTACTGAGCCTTGCAGGGAGCTTTTCCATTCATGGGATTTTACTCTTTTGCAACAGTTTCTTCCTTCTGTTGTAGAGTTTGTTTATGGCAGGGGACCGCCAGATTGGCTTACTTTTTTTTTTTTGGATGATAACCAGTTATTAGTTTATCTCTACTTAGTTTGCTCATGTATATGTTTTCCAATTTTCACATTATCAAGCCCATGGTTGCTGGGGAGCTGAAACCTATCTTGACACTCGGCGGACACAAAACAAGAGAAATTAATGCTGAATAGGATGCTAGCCTATATCAAGACTGTCTCGCAGAATATACACATATTCAAACAGCATGCACAGCTATAGGAAATCTGGAGGATCACCTATTCATCTACACCATTCCTTTGAGATATGGGAAGAAACTAAAGGACCCAGCACAAACCCATACAGTCAAAGGCAAGGCAAGCAGGCTCTGTAAATAAAACATCTCCGCTAAGAAGTGAATCGGTGAGTCAAGCGTTGCGACTCAGCAATGTTAACTGCTACTCCACTGCACCTCCCCCACCACAGACAAAGCTTGTTAATTTTTGCAATTTGGATTAAAACTGGGTCATGGCTGTAAAATGGCCATTTAGCCTAGTTCACCTAGTCTTAGTGCTTAATACAACATAAACAGGATCTGAAATGAACTGAAGTCTTATTGGGAATACAATTAACATAAATTTTTACACCTTCAGAGAGAGAGAGTATTCATAAGTGGTCTCCAGACATAAGCAGCACTTACTGCTGATATTATAATGGGATTCAGAGATGTGCAAAACCAACACCGCTCAGAATCCCACTACAGCCCTCCTGTGAATATTTAGAAATCTGCCATGCTTTTTTTTAACTGTGGATGCGTACACAACTGAGTAAACTCTAGCTATGTGGCTAAAGTCTGATCGATTAGGGAAACTGTGTCCCCTACTAAAATAAATGAATACAGTGCAACTAACAGCCACATATATCCTTCACAGCAGTTTCATTGTACAGTTAGAATGATTGTACTATGCAGCTTCCATAATAGCAAGGATGTCTGTGATGCTTGGAAGCCTAATATAAATACCATATCATTAAACATTCACTTTTGCCTTAATGGTACAGCTAATCTAGTTAAGAACGGATGCATTCTGACCTTCTCCTACTTCCACATTTTCTCTCCTCAGATGCTCAACAGGTAAACCTTCATGTCAGTGCACTAACTTGCTATTTTAGTAGCCATATAATCACTGGCCCAATTAGTTCTCGTCAGTTATAATGCACTCCTAAGTATATGTACATTTTACCA
Organism: Protopterus annectens; assembly: GCF_019279795.1. Lineage (NCBI taxonomy): Eukaryota > Metazoa > Chordata > Ceratodontiformes > Protopteridae > Protopterus > Protopterus annectens. The sequence goes on along the minus strand of NC_056726.1, from coordinate 1,872,297,361 downwards.
CAAAGGTACAATGCATAAAAACAATGACAGGATCATCTAATGGATATAATTCATCAGTTATTATGGGGACACACATATGACATTGGGCACGCCGTCATCCCCTTTGGGAAAAACCCAGTTCCCATGAATTACCACATCGATGGTAGTCCACTGAACACAGAAGGCGTTAGAAGTGATCTAGGAACACAGGTTGACAGCAACCTCTCTTTTGACCACCACATTGCCACTGTGGTCAAAAAGTCCTTCTATATGGCACATCTCATTACTAAGGGTTTTACATCCAGGAAGAAAGATTTGTCTCCCTCTACTCTTCCATCATTAGGCCATTCATAGAGTACAATGCCCCATTTGGCATGTACCTCATTAGACACCTGCAGCAACTGGAGAGGCCCCAAAAGTACCTCACAAAGAGGATCCTAGGCCTTAAACACTTGTTCTATATGGACAGACTCAAAGAACTCCAACTATTCTGTCTGATATCGCCTATTTAGAGGCGATCTCTGCTTGACTTACAAAGGCATGTCTGACTCAGCTCTGTTAGAAATGCTACATCTAAAAAAATCTCAATCCCACCACACGTTCCAGAGACCTCGACCTCAACCTCATTACCACAATCAACAAAACTTGCTGGAGGGACAGGTTCATAACCCAGAGACTGCCCATGCTATGGAACAGACTTCCCATACATGTCAAACAGAGCACCTCACTGGCCCTCTTCAAGAGAAATCTTGATGAGTGGATGGGAAATGGAAAATTCACCCCGGGAATCACTCCAGTGTCTCTACTCAACAGAGGCACTGGGAACTAAGGTCGGGTAGCACAATACCAGGGTAATCCTATGGGCTAGGCTTGTAAAGGCTCCAGGGCCATTAGCGTAGTACACACCTATGAACCTATGTAATGAGATAACTAAAGAAAGTTAAATAAATCTTATCAAATTATCAATATTGTGGTGTTGACATCATATAGAGGAATGCACACTTTGCACAGTGATACAATAGTTAACTAATGCACACATTATGTTTGCTTGTTTGATTCCATGGTTTATTTTAAACATTTTAGTCAACGGTTTATTTTAAACATTTTAGTCAACAACTGTGTGATTCTGAGCTCAGCTATTCCAGGAAATTACTTAAATCTATAGTAGTGCAGTACCCTCAATACAATTGGTGCCCATCTGGTTACCACATAATAGACCTAATTTCAGCCAGAAGGTATTATAACAATTCACAATTACATTTTCTCAGATAATTTTTGAACCATGGTTTTGCCAAAATAAATACACAAACAAAACTATTCCTCTTACTTAGCTTTCAATAAATTAGAAAACATTTTACTCCCTGCATCCTTGGATTAAGTACAGTCTGTTCTGGATCACTGTACTTGGGAGACTGGCATTGTCTCAGACACAGCAACATCTATGGACAAATCTGTGATTCAGCAAATCTGCATTAGCAGAGAGATGGCAATTATGAAATTGTCTGTCTGTTAGCTTTTCACTTATGCTCTGGGATTCAATAATGCCTTCCCCAAGTGTATACCATTCTTAGTGAACAGACAAAACTCACACCTTCCTCCGAATTTTACATATCATGTACACTTAGCATAGGCTTTACGGTACATTACATGGAAAGAGGCTGCTTATGAAATTGATGAGCAATGGTTTACCAGACACACATACATGCTTTAACCATGACTTCTAAGAATGTTTGTGCTCTTTTCATAATACACCTAAATCATACCTCTCAAATGTCCAGATTTTTTGCCACATATTTTTGGTCTATTCCTCATAAAATTTGTGGTTTTGTGGCAAATCACTGGGAATTGAAGTCACTAAATAATGACAAACATTTCAGTTTCAGATGTCACATCCCTCAGAAATGCATGCTAACGCAAAATCTGTTATTCTATCAACGTTCTAAGTTCATAGCAGCAATATTTAAAATCTGTCCCTGATATTGGGCCTTTGTCCCCAATTATATTTAGCTATGTCCAGATTTTTTTGTGCTAAGAGATTGAGAGGTATGACCTTGATGCAAACATTTTTCATTTGTTCATTACATATGTGCATTCCCAAACAAATGTCATGTTATAATTAAATGAAAATTCCACTGACTCTAGTTTTCAACCCAGTCTGTCTAGCTTTTCACCCCTGCTTCTCTGATCCTCGGTCATCTCCGGGATTACAAAAACAGTATACTGACAAGGAAACAGTTAAGAGCCAAGAGAGGGTTACAGCTCTTCTGTCCACCAATGATACTATTATCTTACTTGAAAAAGATAAAATGGGAAACTGGAACACTGTACCTGGACTTCTAGAAAGGTTTTAACATCGGTGACTAATGCTTATTGGTCAATAAGCTGGAATCCTTTGGATTAGTTCCTTGTGTTTCCAAATGCTTTAATGCAGCCAGCAGATGCTACTCACTTGGTTTACTCTCAAAATGTTGAAATTCACATGGTTGACGTTCATAACGTCAAAAGTCATTACACTGAATGTTCAAAATACTGAAAAAAAATGTCTAAATTTAAATGGTCGAAAAACACTTGCAAACTAACACTAGTGTTTTTGCAGGGGGCTGTGCCCCCATACCCCCTGCTACTTGTATATTACAACTCCAAGATTGAACAGCAGTGCAGACAATGGAAAATCCTTGCCCTGTTTGCAACATAATGTTGACAGGTCATTTGCATGCACTTCCTGTCGACCAAATGAACTACTTAATATTCATGTGTCGATCATATGAACGTTGGACCAAATTAATTTCAACATTTTGATAGTAAACCTACTCACTTTATATTAAGGGGACCTTTTCTTACCCAGTACAAGTCAGCTCAGGTGCTACTTATGGCTTAACCTTTGGCTCACTCATTTTCAACTTGTTTATCTACACCACCCTTTGTGAACTCCCTAGTAATGACAGTGTGTATTATGCGGATATCCTAGTCATGAAGTAACTCTAACTCCCATCTGTGACTGGCAAGTATAATAAATCCATATGCAACAAACTTAAACTAAGCAGTGACATGCTTGCAACTTCTGAATGCTGATGTAATTAGGAAAGATGCCTGCAGATAACTGAGAAAACAAAGGCCAAGGTTTTTGAAAATGCAACAGTCTGCTTTGCAAAGTCCTACCATAGTGGTATGTCAAGATTTCACTCTGTGACCACAGAGCCAGCTAGGAAATGCAAGTGTCTTGGGCTGACTGTGGTGAAGATGGAGGAAGCCATGACTACATCTCAGATTATCTGGACTTGATTAACACTCTAGAGGATAACAGCAAGTGGTTAATGCTATCTCAACCATCCCAAGAGAAGAATGTATGCAGAGCCCTGCTGCAACAACTCCATTTGGGGGAAGGGAGATGCCACAGCTCCAGCAATCTGGAACTCAGGAAGTGTGAGCCCAGCAAGGAGCAGGCATGCATTTTAGGTGGAACTCACTGGGGTGTGGACCACACACGCACAGACACACACAATCCTGCATCATTCTTTTTTGTCCTGGAAGGTTGGATGTTAGGATCATACTAAAAATGTCCTTACTCTTGCTGCATAACCACCACCCCAAACGCTTGCTGCTCTCTGTGTCCTAAGACACTGAAGTTAAGGAGAAATAAATGGGATGATAGAGGGACAGACAAAAAGAAAGACTTAAACAGCAAGCATCTGTTACTGTATCTTGGTCCAACCTTTCCCTTCAGCACTTACATAAGTTCATAGTAACATCTAAAAGGTGCTAAGGGTATATTCGTAGTTATCAGTAGCCTCCTATTTCAAGCAGGAATAGTCTGCAGAGGTGTTGTATACTAGTACCTCACACGGATGCGCAGTAGCAAGGTCCAACCAAAACCCACCCACTATCCAACACTCGGTGACATGTACAAATATTTTATAAATATTCACGGACTGTCCTCACCGGCCTCATGAATATTCATCAGGTATTCAGAATGCCAGTAAAGGCTAATTTTAGGTGAATTAAACAAGTTAACAGCTAAGTATATAAGACTAAAATTTAATGTTTGCCTTTGATTCAAGACCTCTGTCTCTTGTTATATTTGGCTCTGTCTGCGATTATAGGTTCATAGGTTGGTACTGGGCTATCTGCCCGAAGGCATATATTAGCCCAGCCACGTTGTGTGGTATTCACCGCCCCTTTAGTAGTTCCCTAGACCCTTGTACTAGCAGCTAGTACCCTTGGCCCCTATCTAGCAGTGCTGTTGGTGTGATCCCCGGTGTGAACTTTGTTACCCATCCACTCATCAAGGTTCCTCTTGAAGAGTGATAGTGAGGGGCTCTGTCTTATGTAGATCGGGACCCTGTTCCATAGTAAGGGAAGTCTCTGCGAAGGGAATCTATCCATCCAGCATGTTCTATTCATTGTTGTGTTGAGGTTTATATCCCTAGAGCGTATAGCCCAAGTAGATTTGGTTTTGCTAAGATGGAGCTTGTTCAACATTTCTGGGTTGGGCATGGCTCTGTACGTTAGACGGAGATCGCCTCTGAGAAAGTGGTATGCAACAGAGAACAGTCTTAGCTTTTTCAATCGTGCTGCATAGGGCAACTGTTTGAGGCCAGTAATCCTCTTGGTTAGGTACCTTTGTGGTCTCCAGCTGCTGGAGATGTCTAGCCAGGTACATTCCAATTGGTGCATTGTACTCAATAATGGGTCTGATGAGGGAAGAGTAGAGGGGCACCATTACATCCTTAGATCTTGATGTGAACCCTTTTGTGATCAGATGGGTCACATAGAAGGATTTTCTAACCACTTTGGCAACATGCTTATCAAAGGAAAGCTGACTATCTACTTGGGTCCCTAGATCCCTTATTTCTTCTTCAGATTTCAGGGGATTACCTCCTATGTTGTAGTTTGCGGGTACTCTGTTTTTTCCAAAGGGGATTATTACGCATTTTTTTGCATTTAGCTTGAGTCCATGGCTTTGACACAATGCATCAGTCTCATTTAGGCCCTTCTGGAGGATCTCCATGTCGGCCGGAGATTCTATTATAGCACCCAGTTTGCAGTCGTCCGCAAACTTAGTCAGCCACATCCCTTCCGTGCTTGCCTGTACTTCTGAGAAGTATATGCCAAATGGGAGGGGCCCCAGGACAGAGCCCTGAGGCACACCACTCGTTACTGGTCTGGATTCGTCATAGAGCCCGCTACTCAGACAGATCCCATAAAGTAAAAGAGCCAGTTTGCGATCCATCTTGTGACGTAAGGGTTTATGCCCAGGCTGATGAGCTTATCAATAATACCTGAATGGGGAATGGTGTCAAATGCTTTAGCAAGGTCAAGGTAAGCCGTGTGTACCTCCTTTCCCTTATCTATAGCCTGAGTAACTGTCTCAAAGAAATCCACCAGGTTCATGAGGCATGATCTGCCTTTGACGAAGCCGAACTGTGTGGGGTCCAGCGACTGGAGGTTCCCAATCTCTCCATTTGAGTTCCATAGACTTACAGATCAGATTGGTCAGGCTTATTGGTCGGTAGTTCCCAGGGTCAGTTGTGGCCCCACCCTTGTGTAGCGGGACCACCGCTGCCGTGTGCCATTCTATGGGCACATACCATGTGGAGAGGCTGAGACTGAACAGGGTATTAAAATATGGGGTTAATTCCTTTTGGAGCTTGCGTATGACGCAGCCTGGGACACCATCTGGTCTTATGGAGGCAGTATATTTAGCTTTAGCTAGAGCCTTGTTAACCAACGTATCAGTAATAATTGGACTTGCACAATCCCCTGGAATGGTAATATACCCTGTAGGTGGTGAGGGGGGGGGGAATTTACACTGAACCTGTCAGCCAAGATGTTGGCAATGTCAGAAGGGTCGGTGTATTTTGTTCCATTTTGTACTAGCTCAGAACAGACCTGAGCGTTGACATTTAGGTTTTTGACGTAGCCATAGAAGGCCTTATGGTTATCCTTGGCAACTTTCATTTCAAAATTAGCTTTAGTTGACTTGATGAGGGCCCTCAATTTCTTACTAATGCTGATCAGGGATGATTTTTATACTTCAGATTTGGCCTTTTTTTAGTTTCATAGTTTCATAGTATAGTACTAGGCCATCTGCCCTGGGGCATTTGTAAGCGTAGCCATAGTGATGTGGCTTTTGCCACCCCATGAAATGGTACAAAAATTGTACAGAATAAATTTAGAATACTGTTCCTCTGTCTAGTAGTGACACAATGAAGGTCCCCTTATATAATAGAATTAGTTTACTGTGCCCCTGTCTAGCAGTGACACAGATGTGACCCCTGGGGTAAACTTACGATCTCCCATCCACTCATCAAGATTTCTCTTGAAAAGAGTCAGTGAGGGGCTCTGCCTAATACAAACTGGGATCCTGTTCCAAAGCATGGGAAGCCTCTGGGTTATGAATCTATCCCTCCAGCATGTCCTATTCATACTTGTGCCGAGGTTTAAGTCTTTAGCTCTCGTGGTCCTAATGGATTTGGATTTTTTGAGGTGGAGCATGTCCATCAGATCCTGTACGTCAGGCAGAGATCACCTCTGAGCAGGCGGTATGCTACTGAACAGAGCTGAAGTTTCTTTAGTCTGGCAGAATAAGACATATGTTGGAGACCCTTGATCCTCTTGGTGAGGTACTTTTGTGGTCTCTCCAGCTGTTGCAAATGCCGGGTGAGGTACATACCAGATGGGGCATTGTACTCAATCATGAGTCTGATGAGGGAGGAATATAGGGGTACAATGACATCCTTGGATCTGGATGTGAATCCCTTCATGATGAGGTGTGCAAGGTAGAATGTTTTTCTAACCACTTTGGCAACGTGGGTGTCAAATGAGAGGTCGCTGTCGACTTGGGTCCCTAGGTCTCTGATTACTTTTTCCATACTCAGTGGGTTGCCGTCTGTGATAATTTGTGGGTACTTTGTTTTTCCCAAAGGGGATGACTATACATTTTTTGGCATTTAGTTTAAGGCCGTGACTCCGGCACCAGTTGTCCGTTTCTGTGAGGCCTTTTTGTAGGATGTGTGTATCGACTATGGTGCCTAGTTTACAGTCATCTGGGAACTTTGTCAGCCACAGCCCTCCCATGTTTGCTTTAACATCTGAGAAATAAATGACGTAACAAGAGGGGTCCCAGGACAGATCCCTGTGGGACACCACTTGTGACTGGCTTTGAGTCTGACATTGCTCCAGCGATTTTAACTTTATGGGTTCTGTCCTTTAGCCAGTTTGCAACCCATCTAGTGACATAAGGGTTTACTTTTAAGCTGTTGAGCTTATCTATGATGCCTGAGTGGGGTATTGTGTCGAAGGCCTTAGCCAAGTCCAGGTATGCTGTATGGACTGCTTTGCCCTCATCAGTGGCTCTAGTGAATGTTTCGAAAAAGTCAACCAGGCTTAAAAGGCAGGATCTGCCCTTTACAAAGCCGAACTGGGTGGGGTCAAGTGTCTGTAGGTCCCCTATGTCTCTGTTTATGAGTTCCATAATGATTCTTTCCATAGCTTTGCAGACCAGGCTGGTTAAGCTTATGGGGCGGTAGTTTCCAGGGTCTGTAAAGGCACCCCCCCTTGTGGAGTGTGACCACTGTTGCTGTACGCCAGTGTTCAGGTACATATCCCGAAGTAAGGCTAAGGTTAAATAGCATTTTTATGTGTGGGTTTAGCTCCTCTTGGAGTTCACGTAACACGCAACCCGGGATACCATCTGGTCCCATTGATGCTGTGTTTTTTGCTTTGTTTAGGGCGGTTCTCACTTGGACATCTGAGATGACAGGGAGATTACATTCAGCTGGGATAAGTATTTCTTCTTTTGGGGGTGAAGGAGGGGAGAAATTTGCACTGAACCTGTCAGCCAGAATGTTGGCAATATCTGTGGGTTCAGTGTATTTTATGTTGTTGTGAACCAACTCTGTTTCCACCCAGGTTTCTAACATAGCTGAAGAAGGCTTTGTGGTTATCTTTAGTGTCCTTAGCGATTTTTCTCTCAAAGTTGGCCTTGGATGTTTTTATGAGAGAACGTAGTTTTCTGCTAATGTTGATCAGAGATGTCTTCCCTTCGTGGGATTTTGCTCTGACGTGCAGTAGCTTCCTTCTTTTGTTATACAATTTGTTTATGGCTGAGGTCCACCAGACAGGACGCTTACCTTTGGTGGAGAGGGACTTGGATTTGTTTGGGATTGCATGATCCATGCATTCTTGGAGATGTCCATAAAAAGCATATGTAGAAGTCTCCTCCTTTTATTGTAAAGTTTGCTTATGGCCGGGGTCCACCAGACTGGTTTCTTCTTGCTTGAGGAAGGAGTCTTGGTTTTATTTGGGATAGCATGGTCCATGCAATCCTGAAGATGCATATAGAGTGCCTTGGTGTAGGATTCCACATCCTGGATATCATTATCCTTCTGCAAGGGAATAGTGAAGCTTTCCATTTCGGATGCAAGTAGTTTGAAGTTTGCTTTGGAAAGGTTTTTGACTATGGTTTCTTTGACTGGGGGAGGTGAAGGGGTGAGGATGTCCAGGGTTATCAGTTTGTGGTCGGATCTGACCAAGGAGGGAGTGATAACGGGTGTGGTACAATGGGCGCCCATATTTGTGATTAAATCCAATATGCTGTCCCCTCTAGTGGGGGAACATACTAGTTGTTCAAGGGCATTTGACAGTAACCTTCTCCTTGTTCAACCTGGTGAGTGGAACATCCGTGTGCCTTACTATAGAGTCTCCTATTACTAGCATGTTGGGTATGGTGTTTTGCCTTAAGGGCTGTTGTGAGGCACACTGCTGAGGTGAATTGTGTGTTTTCTGGCTTGTGTTTGGGGGTGCAGGTTGCTTAGCTTGTCTGCTTTGGAGGGCACTGTTTCTTTTTCAGATTGGTACCTAGTGCCTCCGAATATGTTTTTATGTATTTATGCATATGTTTTGCCGGTGCTTGTTTTGTAGATTCATGTGTGACAGGTGATTTCTTGTGTTAAGACATTGACTGCTATGCTTTAAAAGTCCTGCAGTCCACAGAGAATAAAGTCCGGAAGATTGGGGCAAGTGGGAAATAAAATGTAGGTGACCATACTGCTCAACCTCTTAGTGCAAGAAATCCGGACAGAGACAAAAAAATAATGGGGGACAAAGGCCCAAAAAATATGGACAGATTTTAAATATTGCTTTTATAAACCAAGAAAGTTACTAGAATAACAGGTTTTGTATCATCATGCATTTTTTTCTGGATGGATGAAGCCTGAAACTCAGATGACCTATAATTTAGTTACTTCAATCATCAGTGATTTGCCAGAAAACAGCCAAAATTTATGAGGGCAGAACCAGTTCTGATGTACTGCGCGCCTGCGCAGTACATCAGAGCTGTGGGCAAAAGCAACGGAGAAAGCAAGATCTCCGTTGCTTTTTTTTTTAAAATCGTTTCGCTAGGTTAAATGGGTTTAACATAGCGAGAGTTTTAAAATAAGCAACGGAGATCTCCGTTGCTTATTTTAAAGTTGTCTCGCTATGTTAAACCCATTTAACATAGCGAGACAGTGTTTTAAAAGTAGAGTTATACTAATGGAAAAAGTCCGGGCGACCGGACCTTTTTCCATTAGTATAACTCTATTTACAATGTGCACGCTGGCCAATCAGCGTGCACGTTTTGGGGGGGGGGGGGGTCATGGTATAATATAAAGTAAGGATCTGTTTTTATTCATGTTGTAAAAAATAATCTCATCCACAATGACTCTCACCATTAGTAAGGAACTTACAACTTTCTTAAACAGCTTAGCTTGCACAGGTGTTAGGACGTATTTTTCATAAATCGTATATAGGAGAGTAAGATCACCGTGAATGAAAAGATTTTTGAGTAAATGCCTACATGAAAAAAAATGTCCCGTTTTAAAAACTGGAAATGTGTAGAGCATCCAAGCATAATTTTGGGCACATGTTTAGACAGGTTGGCACGCACTTGTCAAGATCAGGAAAGAAAAAAAAATTAACAGATATCTCGCAACATTTGACAAATACACGGCTGGAGTTTTGTCAGGATGAAAATTTAAGAGTTCACAGATAGCAACATTTGCTGCATCTTTGACAGTTGTTAATGCTAGAAGCATTTTTTTATTGGAATTTTGCTATGTTACCACAAAATTGACGTTATTGTTTGTGAAACACGGTTGAAGAAAATTACTGTAAACCATTTCTGTCAGGGTATAAATGTTATTACTGTAACATACATTCTAACAAAAAAAAATCAAGCACAGGTACTATTATAGGGATTAAAGAATGAGACCTGTGATTATTAAATGTTCATTGATAACACCAAATAATATAGATTGTATAACTGTGACAATAAAGACAACACTGGAAATAGATCACTTGCTGGAGTTTGTAAACCACCAAAGTCAAGTGCTGATGACCTACAGGAATTCATACACTACTTGCATGAATCACAAGACGGAAGAATAATAGTGGCCGGGGACTTGCATTTACCAGAAACAGACTGGAATAATATTGATTCAACAGCATTAATAAGGAAATTATTTACAATGTATGTTCAAGAACATCAATTACTTCTGATTGTAAAAAAGCGTACCAGGGAACGGAACATACTAGACATTATGTGCTCCCAAAGAAATTACTGTTACTTCTTGTCAAGTTTTACCCCTGTTATTGTACAGTGATCACTGGGTTATAAAGGTTAACGTATTGCCAGAAAATTCTTCCAAACTGAAATCTAAACCAATGCACAGAAAATAAACGACAGATTATATGGAAGCAAAACATTTACTACATAAAACTAAATGGAGAGATGCGTTTAGTGTAAAACACTGCAGAAGGAATGTGGAAAGTTTTGAAAAAGGAATTGTTTGAATGCAAAAAGATGATTAACATCAGGATCTAGGCACCCAGCGTCAGGAGGATATATTTCCATAAGAACAAGACATTTGATGGACCAAAAATAATAAATGGAAAAGAGGTTAAACTATGACTTTGAAAACTGAAATAAACGCTTTGGACTGACAGATTAAACACAGTGTGAGACAAGATCAAGAAAGAAATTGAAGAAACTTTACATAAAGATATTGAGCATAAAAGGAAAACATTTTATAGATACATAAGGTGTAGTAGGAGTAAAGACTTACAAACTATGTGTAGATTCTAAAATTTATTCTCAGACACAACAGATTATAGCAATATTTACAAAATCTTACGCAAAGCTGTTTGGCTTCACAAAGGGGTGATAAATTGTCCTAGTAACATCCAGGTAACCTTACATACTGAAATTACATTACAGTGAAAAAGAACTATGCAAACTGCATCCAAACAAAGCACAGGTTCCTCTGCTCAAGCAGAAATTATCAGAGAGGACCCCATCCACTTTAATTTTCGCATCTAATCCCTCATATATACTCCTAATCAATCTTATAATTTTTTTTTAGGAAATGCAAATGCTTTCATTGCCCTGCTCATAAAGTCCCAGCTTACTCCGTCAGATGCTTTCTCTGCATCAAGACCCTCCAACAACAATGGTATTTTCTTACATTCTGCTTCCCTCTGATCATCAGTGTTCTGTTAATGTCAGATGTTTGCCACCCCTCCAGAAAACCATCACTGATCCATATCAATCAGTTTTGGCATTACTTTTGCCACTCTTTTAGCCATTATAGACATGAACACTTTATAATCATGGTTTAGTATTGAAATGGGTCTGTATGAAGCTGGATCTGATGGATCTTTTCCCTTTTTAGGTATTGCAGCTACCACTGCTTTCTTCCAGGATGCTGGTACTTCTCCTCCTCTTAAATTACTGTTAAAACCTCCCAGATCTTTATCATTTGTATTCCCTCCTAGCTTTCAAACTTTCACAGGAATAACATATATTCCTGGGGACTTTCCTTCAGATTGGTTATACATCACAATTTTTATCTCATCTGCTCCTAAACTAAGTGTTAGTAATCGAGCCAGATCTACCTCTAACCTTGGCATATTTACTTTATCCATAAACATTTCCATTTCTATCCTTTCTTGATTTCCATATTTTTCTGCTTTATACAGATTTCATAGAATTTCCTAAATATTTCTAATACCTCTACAAGATCTCTTGTTGCCTTCCTTGTTATAGGCTCCCTAAGCTTGGCGACAGCCCTTTCTACTTTCTGTTGCCTGAGTAGTCGTGCTAAAAAGGATTTGTGCTCTAGTGTTATCAAGAAACAGTTGCTTAACAGCAATCTTTATAAACTTGCATACATTACCAAGGTAATCCCTTATTTTCTACTTGGCATTCTGCAGTTGATCCTCTTCTTCTTCTTCTTGAGATTCTCCTTATTCTGCAATACTTTAACATTTGTCAGTCCTTCTAAATAATACTTGTTACTTAACCACAGCTCCCTTTCATTTCCACCCTATTTTTAAGCTCCACCTTAATTTTATCCCACTCCCTAGGTATATTTTTAGAAGTAATTTCTATCTTCTTGAATAGCTCCTAAATAATCTCCACTACCATTCCTTAAATTCCTCACTTTTCAACAGACAGGTGGGAAAGCACCAGTGTTTTGTTTCATTTCATTACCCTGTGTTTTTATATTCGTTATTACTGGTGCATGATCTGACATACTGGGTGCATATCAAGACCTTCAATTAAATGTACATGTTCCTGTGAAATGTAAATTTTGTCTGGCCTAGCTCAGTTTTTATATCTTGGGAATAATATGTATATTTAATCCAAATTCCTATTACTAAACGCGCATCTTACATGCCAAATATTTTCATAAATTTAAACTGCCAAAGCCACTAAAACAACAAAATTAATGTATAACAAACCACACCAGCCACAAAACGGACCTCACTTTATTAAAATAAATAAAGGCAGTGACTAAGCACTTTCGCCCACCATCCAAGGGCAAGCAGTGACCAAGCACTTTTGCCCACCATCCCAAGGGCATTATTAGAGTGAGCCCTTGGAATGGTGGGTGAAAGTTTATTTTAATAAAGTGAGGTCCGCTTTGCCGCTGGTATGGTTTGTTGTACATTAATTTTCATACATGTCTTCAAAAATCTACCCTCCTTTGTTATACTTTCCCTTCTATGCCTCCTACACACATTTTCACTTCTGCAAATCAAATTTCAGTCCCCACCTATAAGTAATATTCCTTGCTGAAAACTGATTATTTATCCCATAATTTTCTTAAGCTCCATTATATCAGTTTTAGATGGAATATAAATACATGCCAGTAGCCCCTTAGCACTGCAAACCTGCCATTATCATTTTTATCCTCTTCTATCATTATTGGAGCTCCTCTTGCAATTAATACAAGTATTCCTCTTTTCCTTTTTTCCAGATGTTCCACTGAATAACCATCCTGAAAAACTTTCTTCATTAAATTCACATGTTCAGTTCTTTCCAAGAGCTATTTTTGCACTCTACATTTTTAGTATAGTTCACTATTTTCTTTTTTGTATTTATCAGTGAGACCATTTTTTTTTTGTAAACACACCTTTCTTGAATTATATCACTTGTGACATGGGCAATACTGTTGTATATCATACAACCTAAGCAACATTACATAAATTATTCATATCCATGAGACCATTGACATTTAAAGACATTATAGAAACCAACATTGTATTAAAAGGTCATTATTCCCACATTTTTATGTATAACACCTTTTTTGTTAAATGTCTGGTTCCAGCTTTTGTGTTATATGCATACTTTGTTTGGCAGGTTGAACTTTTTATATAGTTGTTTCTTATCATATCCATTTGAGCCCATTTCACATCTGACAAAAATTTTTGATTTATTGAAAGCCCTCAAACGATAGACAAAAAACAACCCCCCCCCCCAATACTTCCTAAAAACCTATGTACATCTTCAAATATTGAACTATTGGATAGCCACACTCATGGACTTGAGTTAGTCTAAAAAATGGTTATCCATGGTGCAGCTTGTGCTTCTACTAAGTACAATCTGGTTTCGTCTTATCTTTATAGCTTTCCAAGCTAGGAAAAACCCTGAATGGTTTCAAATAACATTATCTCCTAGCCAGTTTCTCTTCTTTTTTCCCCAGCAAATCACTCTCCACCAGGCTATAACCAATTTCTCTTTATCAGATTGTCTCCATGGAGACATGAGAACCAGACAGTCAATTTCTCCTTATCAGATTGTTTCCATGGAGACAAGACAGCCAGATACAGAACTGCTACTAAGCATACATTAAATTGCTAGAAAAAAAAGCCTCATTATATTCAATATTCTTTTTCATTTACTTGCTTTCTCTTAAAACTTGTTACTAAATCAATGTAAGGTCCTCAATCTAGTCATTTCCCCCCATACAAAAAGGAGAAAAAATACATTAATTCTTCTTCTGTCATGCTGTTTTAACCAGGGTTTTTTTTTTACATTGCAGTGCCTACCTCTCTTAAAACTGAACAATAAGAAAGAAGGGATTAAGAAAGGGGGGAAAAAGAATACCAACACATTTTATAGCATGCAAAGACAACCATACATTACGAAAATAGTACTATTAAGAAAACCATGTTTTCTTTACTTGCATTTCTCCTCTCTTCCCCTTCTCAAAACATTTTTCTTAACATTAAAGTATATACACTACTTTGTCATTAAGTCCCCCACAAGTCCAACAAATTCTGAAAATGTCCAATATTTGCAGATTTTCTTGTTCTGTCATATTTCATAAATACAATTACTGCATTGTAATCCACATTAAGTTTCTGTTTTTATCACTGTTTATCTCCATCTCCCAAAACCTGTTTCTACTTAATTTCCCACGTACTCTCTTCTTCTAGTCAGCTCTTCTGCTCCCTTCCTTCTCTCCAATATTTTCTGTTGAAATAGTGGAAAAGGTTTCACAGGTACAGGCTCTCTGTGGTCTTTATTACCAGAAGAACAAGCAGCAGAATCTCTTCTGTTTTACATCTGACTTTTGTTGGACAAACTTTTATTTCCTCCTTAGCATGTACTTCATCAAAAAATGATTTTATCCATCCAGGGAAGAATACCTTGAAGAAAACTGGGTACAGCAGTTTGAATGTCACACCTGCGTCTCGACATTCCCTGAATAGTGGAATGAACTGGTTCCTCTTCTGCCTGGTATACAATGAAAAATCATTCTTCACAAACATTCTGCTGTCTCTCACTTTTGTCCTTCTGTCACAGTTTTGTCAGAATCAATTCTTTCTTCTGGTAAGATTGCATCTTTACTATTAAAGGTCTAGGATGCTTTCTCATAGCCATGTTTGGAGCATACACACAATGTGCCATTTCAACTAACAGCTGCTGCTGTGGAATACCAGTCCATTTGCTTATCTGTGCTTTCTTAAAATTAATGCAGTGTATTCCTTCCAACTTCTCTGGTATAGGTGAAAATCTCAGGTTTTCCCTATGTGCTCTGTCCTCTAATTCTGTTTTTTTTAAACATCTCTTCCTGAGCAATCTTATATTCAGCCAGCCTTTTCTTCATTTCCACCTCTGATTTTTGCAGCTTTATCACCTCATCTGAATATCTGTTTAAAGCTTCTTCCATTTTATCCAGCCTTTTGTTTGTGTTGGTATTCTCCACCAGTGTTTGGTTTATTTTAACCAGGTCTGTGTGCAGTTGTCATATCTTCCTCTAGGTTACTGGAAGTCCTGTCTGGAGGTTGAACTGCTTTTGCTGAACAGCTGCAGAACTTTCCCCAGTCAGTGTTTATTCCTCACTTTTTGTAGCTGTTTTTCCCCCCAAGTACTCTGTTTCTTTTTCCCTGGCATCCAGGCAGCACACTTACTAGCCGGATACTGAAATTTATCCATGAACACAAAAGTCTGTTGACCTTCTCTGAGTTTGTGTCAATGTGCAGCCATCTTGGTAGATTCTATCTTTCAGATCTTTTTCATCTGAGGCGTTCTACAGTCTGTATGCAGATGACCTAAAATAGGTAAATTGATTACATGGGTTACAGATAGGCCCTAATTGACCATTTGGGCACAGAAGAATAATATGCTGATAAATACATCAAAAACTACATGTATGAAATTTGGGAGACATAAACTGAAAGGTGAACATTTAATACAGCACACAGTGATTGAAACTGCAGTCTTTTAAGGACTTTGGTATATGAATAGATCTAGCTTTGTTTTTCTAATCATATAAACCAATTGGTTAATGACAATCATAGAACTATAGGTTGATTAAAAAGATTTATAAAGTCTAGGAAATCAGAAATGATGAAGTCATTGTTTGTTAGTTACATTAGACCCAAACTTTAGTACGGCATAACAATATGGAAACCTTATAAGAAAACAAGCAAGTGTAAACTGGAAAAAGTACAGTGGAAATGTACCAATGGCATCCATGGATGTAAAAATCTTATGTTATTATGAAAGACTAAAATATTTGAACTTGTACAGTGTCTCGTATATAATGCAAGAGGAGACCTTATTCACCGATATAGGGCATTTAGAGACTACTCCCTCTGAGAATGTTTGGAATTATCAAAAAATAGAGAATCATCAGACAACGTATATAGAAGATTCTATAGGAATGAAAAGTGTACTTATTGGTTCTCTGAAAGAGTAGCTGATGCATGAAATATACTGCCAAATTATATTTTTAAGAAGAGCCTGGACACTTTACTATGGGAACAGCTGTTTTGGCATATTCACAGGCTAAAAGGGCATTATTGCCAGTGCTTGAAATATTTGTATGTATAGTAAAGATAAAATCATACCAACAAAAACCAGTGGCTCTTGACAAAACTGTTGCAGAAGTGAAAAGTATTAAAACTGGGGACAGCTGAGTATTTGTGGAAAATTATTATTCACTGTATACCAGACAGAAGAGAAGCAAGTTTACCCAGCAATCAGGGAATACACAGCGGTAGGTATAAGATTCAAGCTGATATATTCAGCTGTTTTTGGAATATTTTTTTTTCCTGGAAGATCAGACATTTTTGGTGCAGAACGGGCTAAGGAGGAAATAAAAAAACAATTCCAACAAAGATGAGCCAGCAAGATGACAGGGACTCTATTCCGTACTCTTTTTTGTCAGTAATAAAGCTCATAGGGAGACTTTGTCGGGAAAACCTTTTCCATTGTTCCAAAGGAAATGCTGGAGAGACAGAAAAAAAGCACAGGATCTAACGAGAAAAACTGGGATTATCCTGGACTTGAGCCAGAGACTGCTGCTGGGAGACAGAGATGATCAGGAAGAAGACCAGAACACTGACATTTGTGAATAAATAGGAGACTAAAATGCATTAATCCCACTAGATATGTTAATAGAGATCTGAAATCTGACTTTGCAACAAAATGTGGATGAGAAACTGCAATTTTGATTAATATGTTAAACTGATGGGTTAACTATAAAGTATATACCACACTTTATGGCATTAATGTTTAGAAAGACACTGAAGGGACTGAACAAATAACTGAATAAAACAGTTTTTGTTCTGATTACTTTTGGTAAGCAAATAATGAAGCATATTGCATGTTATATCATAAAGCATTTATGTATAGTGTGCAGTCAGGGCTATTTTATATGAGAGGTAGGAATAGCCTTATCAGTGACAGAGGTGTATGTTACAGATATTAAACCAATTAAGTGCTTTTCTTAACTGTAAGGCATACAGGTAATGGCTGGACAGAATCAACTTAAAGTTAATACACTGTTGTGAACTTGTGTTGTTGAGTTGTGGGGTGGAGTGTAAAAACGTATTGAGCATATATGTAGAATTTAAGATAATAATTTCCTGTTCTTACAGGGCTGGATGTCCAAATTAATGCCCTTGGTTTAAGTTGTAGACAATGGTATTGTATGCAAATAGCCTTGAAAAATAAGACAAAGCAATGAAAAGAATAAAAATTATGTTTCTTTCATTTACAAAGTTGCCACGAGAGGTTTGAATACTTTGCTCTGAGTGAAATCTGGAAATATTATTTTGCATATCTGCAAAATTTCTAGCTTTTGTTTTTCTTTGCTGGCTGCTTTTATTTCAAGACATGCTATCTGCAGCTGCAGGCAATCAGTCTTGACAGCTCGGAGTACTACATACTGACAGAAATGTTAAGAGGTGCAGTATAATTAACATTTCAATCTGTTCAATGAAAAATAATGTTTGAAACTGTGGGAACTTAAGTTATATAAGTAGCTGTCTCCCTACCAGCCTTAAAGTTTAAATGGATTTAATATAACCGTGCAGAATTTAGTTTATCACTTAATGATAGCAAGTGCAGTTTTCTTGGGGATGAAAGTTAATATTTCCTGAAAGCATGCAAGCTATTTTTCACATCTGGGAAGGAAATGGAGATAATATAAGAACAGACAGCAATCAGTACAAGTGGGATTATGAGCTATTGCATACGTTTTAAAATGGGCAACCTTAATTTTAGGTAAGCCATTCATTTGAAACAACTGCTCCTATCTAGAAGAATAAATTTAATTTGGTGGAAATGTTATATAGTTTTCTGTGATTGCTCCAAGATAAATGAGTATGGAGTTTTGTAAATGTCCAAAATGAGCTGACTGTTAACCAATACTCAATATCCAAACAAACTCCAAAAAATAAAAAGAGCACTGGATGCACTTGGATTCTTTTATTAAAAATCGCAAGTTAAAATCTCTCTTCAGAGACAAAACTTTCACCATAAGGCTTCCTCAGACAAATGCATCTTAGCAATACCAGTCAACAGTTAAATAATCGTTAAAGTCACATGGCACAATTTCAAACAGATTGATGCAACTCCCTTAAGTAAGGCTTTAAAGTGAAACAGTCATTTAGTCCTGGTGGTAAATGGGACTTCATCCGCTAGATCCATTTCCTTTCCTCATTTTCTGTTAACATTTTTAAATCTCCACCTCTAAGTGGTTTATAAATAACCTTCAATATCAGAAATTTAAAAACATGTTGTTCACCTCTAGCTAAATGTGTTTACTTAATGCATTTGTCGATAATTTTATGTTTTATAGCGCTAAGATGACCAGCTATATGCTATTTGAACCTTCTATTGTTCATTCCCACATAATAACTTTCACATAATTCACATTTAGCCATATAAACTAAGTTACTGGTATTGCAGTTTCCATACGCCTGTAATATAAACTCCTTTTTTTGTAACAGGATGCATTATTGATCACTTTGTATATAAATGTTTACAATGAACACAATTACTACATTTAAACGTACCCTGCTTGCATCCACTTCCTAGAAAAAAAGCTTTTTGGCTGCTCCTTCTAGCACAATGTCTGCTTCAATGTACAGTTGTGTTTGTAACCAAACGCTGGACCTTCTGCTACTAAATCTTGCAGCCCTTGAACATCTTAGAACTTCCCAATGCTTCATAATAATATTTTGTATTTCTGTTGTATTCCTATTGTAAGTGAACATGCACCTTATTTTGTTAGAAATAATTAATGCTCCAGAGAGCAATGGAAAAAGCATTACGAGAGGTTAAACACCAACTGTCAGAGCAAGATATAGTTCCATACTTTAGCAGGGGTCATCAAGGGAAATTCTGTACTGTGTTTTTGTGTAATTGTGTTTATTGTAAACCTTTATAGATCAATAATGCTTCCTGTTACAAAAAAGGAGTTTATATTACAGGCTTATGGAAACTGCAATACCAGTAACTTAGTTTATATGGCTAAATGTGAATTATGTGAAAGTTATTATGTGGGAATGACCAACAGAAGGTTCAAAGAGCATATAGCTGGTCATCTTAGCGATATAAAACGTAAATTATTGACATGCATTAAGTAAACACATTTTAGATAGAGGTGAACAACATGTGTTTACATTTCTGAAACTGAAAGTTATTTATAAACCACTTAGAGGTGGAGATGTAAAATTAACAAAGTGAGGAAATGAAATGGCTCTTGCGGATGAAGTCCCATTTACCACCAGGACTAAATAACTGTTTCACTTTAAAACCTTACTTAAGGGAGTTGCATCAATCTAATTGAAATTGTGCCATGTGACTTTAATGATTATTTAACTACTGACTGCTATTGCTAAGATGTATTCACCTAAGGAAGCCTTATGGTGAAAGTTTTATCTCTGAAGAGAGGTTTTAACTTGCGATTTTTAATAAAAGAATCTGAGTGTATCCAGTGCTCTTTTTATTTATTTATTTTTTTTTTGGAGTTTTGTTAGTTTTTGAGTGTTTTCTTTCAAGTAAAAAGTCTTGAAAAGGTGACATAGGTTCAAATGGGGATGAGAAGAAGCAACTGCAAAAGAGATCAGCCTGCCAAACAGTATTGTGTGCATGTAAGCCAAAAGCTGGAAATACACATTTAAAAAAAAAAACATCATATATAACAGGTGGGAGTAATGGCTTTCTATCATAATGTGTATTCTGCCATATTATCATGGAATGTAAATGGCCTTTATAGGTATTAGACAAAAAGCAGAGAATATTGAATTATAATAAGACATGGAGGAGACAAATAGCAAAGTTGCAGGAGGCACACACTGGTAGAAATGAACATGTGAATTTGATAAAGGATTTCAGGATGGATATTCAATTATCATATCAGCATATTATCAAGGACAAAGGAAAGTGGGAATAATAATACTAATGGCAAGAGGGGCTCCAATAGTGAATGAAAAAGGAAAAAGACTAAAGGCAAATTTGTAGTGTTAAGGGGTTATTAGCAGGGAAAGAAGATTATGATGGCATGCATTTATATTCTACATGAAATTGCTGTTACAGAGCTTAAGAAAATTTTGGGAGAAATAATCAGCAATCAGCAAGGATTATTATTTATGAGTAGGGAATGGAGCTTGATTTGAAATATTGGACCTAAAAAGGAAAATATAACAAGAGGGTAGATTTCTGGAAAAAAAAATGAGAATATTTAGTAGTAGGAACTTGGACAGAATTTACATCATATTATTCCGAGACAGAATTTACATATTATTCCGCAACACAATAGCATAGCAAGTGTGGGACAAAAGGGGCAGTTGCCCAGGGTGCAAAGTGTTAGCATAATTGAGCAGTGCACTTCCTTCATTATTTTTAGTACCAGCATTTTTTGTGCTTCGCTTGAAGAGCCAAGGGGGTGTAGGTCTACCATATGAAGCCGAGCTGAGGGAGGGGGGCATGGATCAGCTCTAGGAAGTTGACTGATACAAATGTATCAATTGGCTTGCTACTGAGTAAATCTAATATTAAATGCTCTTAGCTGAAGTGCTGAGGGGGTTATGAATCATTTCAGGATGTAGGACGCCAGTTGGTACAAATGTACCAATTGGCTTGCTACTGTGTAAGCCAAATTTTTTTTTTCTCGCTCTTCACTGAAGAGCTAAGGGGGTGTGGGTCTACTGTAGGAAGGTGATTGGTATAAAGGTACTAATCTGCTTGCTACACAATAGGCTAAAGTAGTCTCTTTTTTTTTTTTTTTTTTTTTTATCTCCACTTAGGAGCTTAGGGTTGGAGCGCTAGATGAGCCAGCTACAACTGTACCCCAAGTACAATAATTATTCTAGATTGGAGAGAAATTACATTTCACATGATCATTTATATTTAATTGAAAGCTCTAAAAAACTTTCAATAACTATTTCAGATAATGCACTGATAAAAAAAAACTATGATAAACATGCAGGATAATGAAGTAAAAGGAGATACTGGCACTTTCCTACTTACCCATTTAAAAAAAGAGGAATTTAAGGAATAGGTAGGAAATGGTTTGAAGGAGTGGGTAGTGAAAATCATTGAAAGTTATTATGGAAGATGTACATTTCTTCAGAAGAGATAACTAGTGAGTGAGATAAAATGAAAATGGTGCTTAAAACATGATCTAAATAAGAGAGATGTAGAAAGTAGTAGGAGGAATTATTTAGAAAGGTTGACAAATGTTAGATTATTGCAGCTAAGAGGAATTTTGCTAAATAAGAATAACTGCAGAGTGCTGAATGAAAAATAAGGGAGTGTTTAGATAATATAAAAGAGTTAATGAGGGTCTCTGTTAAGGAACTTTTTTTTATCACAACTCCACAGCACAAAAAAAATTAGCACAACTAGTTTTAACAGAAAGGAGAAAGGTTTTTTGCCAAACTTTGGGAGCCTATGAGAGGAAAATAACCATAAATCATATAACGGTAATATAGATATTTTTGGAAAATTTATAAAAAATTGGTTTAAATCAATGGAAAATTGAAATCAAGAAAACACACAAATGGAAATATCTATGGAAACCTTAATTATGCCAATGTTAGAAGATGAGGGTCATCATTTAATAGCAAAGTAAAGAAGAGACTAGATAAAAACAGTGATGAGTAATCAATCAACAGATATCTCTCTTGGAACAGATGGTAGTCCTGTAGAGGTTTGGAAGTTAGGAAGGAAAAAAGTGATAAAGACGTGAAATGTTTTGTTTAAAATTTTTATGGAAGGGGGGTACCAGGATCTTGGGAGAAAGCTGCGGTAGCTGTATTACCCAAACAGGGTAAAGACCCTGCAGACCCAGCTTCGCGTACACCCATTTAAATTTTAAACCATGATTATAACGTTTCTGCATCTATACTAGCTAAGAGAATGGCAGATGTGTTGCCAAAACAATTAATATGAAAGGTATAGACCAAGATGGAGGGAAAGTATGGTAGGGCACTGAGGAAGTGAGGAGAGGCCCAATGTACAATTTGGTGGGGATAGGGGCCATGGAATCTTGTCTAGGGCCCCATTTCACCCAAGGCTGGCCTTCTTGACTGCACTCAGAGGTATGAAAAGCATTTAGTCAGTAAAGTGGCTATAACAGGTGAGTGGATATTGAGGCGGTCTGTAAATGAAAAATGAGTACATCTGTTTGATCACATGTAATGGTCATTGACCTGGTGTAAAAGATCTGCCATTTCAGTTAGCCACACCCATTCAGCAACTGCTTCCTGCAACCCCCTCCCTTGCTCTGAGGTCACCAGCTGCCACTGGATATTTTTTTCAGTTTCTTGCTGATAAAACATCCCTATAGTACTAGCATTCCCATATCTTGTCTTGACCATTACTTCCTGCCATATGTCATCCTTCAAATGGGGGTCAGATGATAGTCCCATTCCATATTTACATATCATCTTCTTCTTGGGCCAAACACACACTGTTCCTAACTTTTCTCTGAACTATCCTTATCCTCGGGTCAGTGTTGCAAACTGTACTATCATCAAGCCACTAGAAAGCTATCTACCATGCATGTTTCACAGAAACACAATGGACTTCTTCATGGTGGGGAATGGTGTGCAGCTTGTTAAAATTAAGACTTTATTTAGACTTCTGCTACAAAAGCAGCTCAGTGGAGGAGGGAGCTTTGTAACAGAGCAGCCACCATCACAGAAAATACAACATAAAAATTAAAAGGGCGTGAATGAAATAAAAAAAAAAACTCTAAGAAGTGCTTCCACAGAACTGCTGATCAAAGAGCTACAGCTAATAAATATGATTAAACATCACAGTCAATGTTTGAGAGGGCCAGATCATCCAAATAGCTATTGATTTAATATATCAGGCAAACAGAACTCGCATGCATTAATTTTACTTAAGAACTAAAAAAAAAAAAAAAAAACACAAGAACTACTACTATTTAATATTAACATTAGCAGCCTTCAAAACAAGATAACTGAACTACATGCCCATTACTCACCAGACATTATCATATTAACAGAGACATGGCTTAAACCTCACATCAGTAACAATGGGATACTAGCCCCAAGTTATAATAACTTGTGCAAAGATCGTAAAAAAGAAAAGGGGGCGGCATTGCAATCTTGTTAAAAAAGCACTTATTCTGCTTTCTACAATAACTGTTTCCACATTTAACAACACAGAACTTTTAGCAGCCAAACTAAATATCAGTCCTCAAAAGAATGTTAACATCATCGGTATCTACGGGTCTATATCACTTCGAAATGGCAGAAGTTCGAACACCATATGTTCGAACTTCTAACCTCGAAGTGCAAAACCATCAAAGGCCTAGAACAACGATTGTCCCCCCGGAAAAAAATTGCTGTTCCAAGAAAACACGCACACACAACACAAGCACACTAAAAAACAGCAATCCACACACATACACTTAAAATCCTACATCTAACCGTACACTAAACTGTACATACAGTACTATCTATCGACTTACCTTAACCCTAACCCTAAGGTCCATCACTATCGCATACTCACCTGACCCACTCCCTAACCCACCTATCCCACCCCAACCCTAAAGTCTGTCACTATCGCACACCCACCTCACCAGTGCCCTAACCCTAACTCACCTAACCCATGCCCTAACATCCACACAATCGCACACTTACCTGAACCCGACCCGTAACTTTCCACCACAGTGCTGAAAATAGCGAAGCCACAGAAACGGCCAACCGAATTCTTTCCCTAGGAAAAAATTTGGTGTTCTACAGCTTCGCTATTTTCAGTGTTTGCTGTTTTGGGTTCGATATTAGAACATTCTATGTTCTAATATAGACCCGGTATCTACATCCCTCCTGGTGATAATATCCCTACAGTGGAGAACCTACTACAGTGGACCTCTAACACCTTCCCCCAGGAAACTATCATTTTGGGTGATCTGAACATAGACTGGCAAACCTGCAATTCTCACAGCCCATCTAACTACATCAATTTATATGGATTTACTCAAACCATACAAGTACAGTGGATATAAAAAGTGTACACACCCCTGTTAAAATGTCAGGATTTTGTGATCTAAAAAAAAAAAGAGACCACAATAAATAATTTCAAAACTTTTCCCACCTTTAATGTGACCTATAACCTGTACAATTCAACTGAAAAACAAACAAATCTGTTGGGGGAAAAATATAAAAAATAAAAACCATACAATAAGCTGGTTGCATAAGTGTGCACACCCAAACTAATACTTTGTTGAAGCACTGTTTGATTTAATTACAGCATTCAGTCTTCTTGAGTAGGAGTCTATCAGCATGGCACATCTTGACTTGGCAATATTTCCCCACTCTTCCTTGCAAAAGCACTCCAAATCTGCCAGATTGAGTGGGCATCTCTTGTGCACAGCCCTCTTCAGGTCACACCACAGATTTTCTATTGGATTTAGGTCTGGGCTCTGGCTGGGCCATTTCAAAACTTTAATTTTCTTCTGGTGAAGCCATTCTTTTATCGATCTGGATGTATGCGTGGGGTCATTGTCATGTTGAAAGGTGAAATTCCACTTCATCTTCAGCTTTCTAGCAGACGCCTGAAGGTTTTGGGCCATAAGTGACTGGTATTTGAAACTGTTCGTAATTCCCTCCACCTTGACTAAAGCCCCAGTTCCAGTTGAAGAAAAGCAACCCCAAAGCATGATACTGCCACCACCATGCTTCACCGTGGGGGGTGGTGCTCTTTTGGTGATGCAAAGTGTTTTTGCGCCAAACATACCTTTTGGAATTGTGGTCAAAGAGTTCAACCTTGGCCTCCTCAGACCATAACACATTTTCCAACATGCTTTTGGGAGACTTGATGTATTGTTTTGCAAATTTTAGCCAGGCCTGTATGTTTTTCTGTGGAAGAAAAGGGTTCCCTCTTGCAACCTTACCCCATAGGCCAGGCATAACGGAGAATACGAGAGATTATTGTCACATGTAGTACACAACCAGTACTTGCCAGAAATTCCTGCAGCTCCTTCAGGGTTGCTGTAGGTCTCTTGGCAGCCTCCCTGACCAGTTTTCGTCTTGTCTTTTCATCAATTTTGGAGGGATGTCCAGTTCTTTGCAACGTCACTGTTGTCCCATATTTTCTCCACTTTCTGACTGTCTTCACTGTGTTCCATGGTATATTCAATGCTGTGGAAATTTTTTTGTACCTTTCTCCTGACGGATACCTTTCAACAATGAGATCCCTTTGTTGGTTTGTAAGCTTTTCACGAACCATGGCTTTTGCTGTAGCAAGCAACTGTAAATGTCAGGAAAATCCTAGGACAGCTGAACTTTATTTGAGGTTAATCAGAGTCTCTAATTGATGGCAGGTGTGTAATCAAGAAGAATGAATGCTGTAATTAAAGCAAAAGATGCTTCAACAAAGTATTAGTTTAAGGGTGTGCACACTTGTGCAACCAGCTTATTGTACATTTATTTTTCCCCTAACAGATTTGTTTGTTTTTCAGTTGAATTGTACAAGTTATAGGTCACATTAAAGGTGGGAAAAGTTTTGAAATGATTTATTGTGGTCTCATTTTTTTATATCACAAAAATCTGGCATTTTAACAGGACAGTGTACACTTTTTATATCCACTGCACCTACTAGAATCAACAAAACCTCCAATAGATCCTCTACACTAGACTAGATACTAACAAATAAACCTAACCTCTCACATGATGCAGGATCACTACCAGATGCCCTAAGTGATCACCAGCCAACATATTAAGGAAATGCATTAACCCACCCAAAACTACTACCTACCGGCTAGTTATAACCAAAAAAAAAACTTTAACCCTGAACACTTTTTATCCAGCCTGAAAAACTGTAACTGGGAATTACTAAAAACTATTAAATTGAATGAAGCCATAGACTACTTCAACTCAACCTTCTTAAACATATTGAATGCACATGCACCACCCAGAACTATCCATGTTAAATCTAATATTGCCCCATGGCTTAGCAATGAAACTTAAGTCACTAATCAAAATCAGAGACAAAGCCTTGTCCAAGTGGCTAAAGGTTAGACCACAGAATCTAAAACAAACCTACAGGGAACCAAGAAATAAAATTAAAAACAATTAAGTTGAACAAAATTCAATACTACAAAGATATCCAAAACAAGCATAAGAACAACCCTCAAAAATTCTGGACAGCTGTTAACAATATATTCACAACTAGTACAGCAAAAACTCCCTTGCCTAGGACATCCAGCATCTCTGAAAATATTGCTGCACTTACATTTACTGAATCCATCCTAAACCGAGCTAAACAAAATAATCATACACCTGCCCCCAATGCCATCCCCATCTCCTTCAAACCTGTCCCCATGGCCACGATAAAAAAAATGCTCTGTAAAGTCAAACTGACTACACTAGCAGCAGACAAACTCCTAAGCTGACTTTCTTAGCATAGCCGCAGAAGCCACAGCCTATTCAATATCCATCCTCATTAACAGGTCACCAACTGAAAACATAGTCCCAGATATCTGGAAAATGTCCACATTATTCCACTTCACAAGTGGCAATTCTGCAGAATTGACCAACTACCGCCCTATTGCCATACTATCCTCACTATCAAAAATTTTAGAAAGGTGTGACCATTAAACAACTCCTGCCCTTCCTCCTCAATCAAACATGGCTTTCGTCCTTCACACAATACCACCACTACTCTACTGTCCTTCAACACAGTGAACTCCCACAAAAACAACGGCAAGTATGTTTCAGCAATATTCCTAGACCTTTCTAAGGCTTTTGATATGGTGTCACATACTAAATTAATTTCAGTCCTTGCTGCCTTAAATCTGTCAGTCCACTCTCGCATGGTTCCAAAGTTACCTACAAGAATGTAAACAAGCTGTCCTCTGGCAGCAAGAACTCTCTCCCCTTCTACCTGTCAACCTAGGGTTCTTCAAGGATCCATCCTTGGACCCCTCCTGTTCTCTCTTTTCATCAATTACCTCCATACTACCACCTAACAGGCCTCCATCATCCAATATGCCGATGAGTCCACAATAATTTGTGCACACTCTACCATAGAACTATTACAATCTCTGACCCAAGATACCTTTTCACCAGTGGAAGCCTGGATCACAAACTCTCAGCTGATCCTGAATCCAAACAAAACTAAACTTGTGCTATTCCACCCCACAAAACCCACAGTTCCCTCTCCCTCTTTTCACAACAACATTACTAAACAAAACTGTTATCTCAACAACAACCCAAACCTACCTTCTGGGTGTTGAAATTGACAGTAATCTCAAGTTTGACATCCACATCTCACAGACTATTAAAAAGGTGTATAAAAAAACTAGGGATTCTCTACTGCAACAGTCACTTTCTTACAAGTGATACTAAGTCCACTATAACCCAAACTCGCTTCCTATCCACACTTCTCTATGACTCTCTCCTATTTTTATTAACCTCAAAAAAAAAAAAAAAAAAAAAAAAAAGACTTGGTGAAACTGGAATCATGGTATAACAAGATAGCGAGGTTTGCAACTAATTCTCCTAATAGGACACACCATTGTAAGGTTCTGAAACTGCTACATTGGTTAGAACTCCCTCAAGTTTTACTCTATAACCAACTTATAGTATCCCATAAACTACTCCACCAACCCAGTAACACTCCTACACTTCAAAACCTGTTACTGCCATACGTTAGTACTAGAACCCTACGCTCTAGTCAAAAATTTTTGCTTGACAGAGCTAAAGCCAACAAGGCAGGTGATCATAGGAATAGGAAGTTACTAGGTATTGGCCCTGAGACCCTTATAAGCCTAGGCAAGAGTTTAGCCCATGTTTAGAAAAGTCAGGACCCAAAGCCCCTGTCCAGCAGGGACACGGGTGGAATCCCAGGGGTGTATTTTCTGTTTCCCATCCAGTTATCCAGGTTGCACTTGAAAAGGGATAATGAGGTACTCTCCTTGATGTGGACAGGGACTCTATTCCACAGATGGGGGAGTCTCTGGGACACAAATCTGTCCCACCAACACGTCCTATTGAGGTCACAGACCAGGTTGAGGTTGTGTGCGCGGGTTACTCCGCTGGAGCTTGACTTGTGGATATGCAGCAGTCCCATCCAGGCAAGGTCTGAGATTGCTTTGTGAGGTCAGCTCTAAGGAGTCTGTATGAAACTGAGTAGAGGGACAGGGCTTTTATCCTATCTGAGTAGGGTAGATGTCTGAGGCCCTGGATTCTTCTAGTGAGGAACCTCTTGTCTCTCCAACTGCTACATGTGCTTTGCGAGGTATATACCGAAGAAAGCACTGTACTCAATAATTTGCCTTATATGGGAAGAATACAGGGATGTTATGACCTCCATGTCCCTGGATGAAATACTTACTTATGAGGTGGGCCATGTAGAAAGCTTTCCATACAACGGAAACAACATGGTGGTCAAAAGTCAGGTTGCCATCAACCTGGGTGCCCAAATCCCTCACGACTGATTGCGTGCTTAAGATGTGGTTATTAATGTGATATGTGGGGACATCACTCTCCCCAAAGAGGATGATGATGCATTTTTTTGGCATTCAGCTTGAGGCCATGTTTTTGGCACCAGTCGTTTCATTGGGCGAGACCCTCTTGGAGGATGCCCACATCACCTGGAGAATTGACCATGCCCAGCTTGCAGTCATCTGCAGATTTGGTCAGCCATTGCCCACTGGTTTTGGCCTGCACCTCAAATAAGTATATCTCGAATAACAGAAGCCCCAAGTCCGATCCCCAGAGTACGCCCCTCGTTATGGGTCTACTGCTTCAGGTGGCTTCCCCTATTTAGATCAGGTGGGGTCTATCGGTGAGCCAGTTTGCTACCCATCTGGTAACATATGGATTGATGCCTAGTTGAGTGAGTTTATCTATTATGCCAGAGTGGGGAATAGTGTTGAAGGCTTTGGCCGGGTCAAGGTAGGCAGTGTGCATCATCTTCCCCTCGTCCATGGCTTTGGTGACTGTCTCAAAGAAGTCAGCCAGATTTAACAAACATGACCTCCCCATGACAAAGCCAAACTGTGTGGGTCTGAGTGTTTGGAGGTTGCCAATATCCCTGTTAATGAGGTCCATGATGATCTGTTCCATGGCCTTGCAGATCAGGCTAGTTAGGCTGATGAAGGTATAATTTCCAGGATCGGTGGACTCTCCTCCTTTGTGTAAAGGGATGACAGTGGCTGTCCTCCACTCTGCTGGGAAAAGCCGGTACTCCGGCTATGGTTGAAAAGGGTGCCTAATGGTGTTACAAGTTCATGCCTGAGTTCATGTAGGATGCAGCCTGGGATGTTATCTGGACCCATGGAGGCTGTATTTTTTGCTTTTGAGAGGGCAGTGGTGACATGTTCCCTAGAGATAAGGGGAGGTGAGCAGGTACTGTGAATATTATGAGTTATTGATGGGGGGGGGCAGAGGGGTGAAGTTTTTGCTGAATCTGTCAGCCAGTAGGTTGGCTATAGCTACTACATTTGTGTATGTGGTGTCCTTGACCACCATTTCTGAACAGATCTGGGTGCTTCCTTTGAGATTGCGGGCATATGTGAAGAAGGCCTTATGACTGTTTCTAGTAGATGTGGCCAATTTGGACTCAACGTTGGCCTTAGAGGATTTCACTAGTGCTCTTATTTGCTTGGTCAGGCTAAGGAGAGATTGCTTCCAATTAGGCACCTGCTCCTTCTTCATTCTGAACAGTAATTTCCTTTTGTTATATAGTTTATTTACTGCAGATGTCCACCAGACAGGTTTACTCTTCCTTGCAGAGGATGATTTTGTCCTGTCAGGTATTCCTGATTCCATGCATCTATATAAGTGCTCGTACAATACTTTGGTGTAGAGTTGGACATTGGTACCAGTTCCTGCAGAGGGGGAGGGGGCTGTGAAGCTGTTTATACCATCCCTCAGGAGGGTATAATCAGCTTTGAGGAAGTTTTTTTTTTGTTTGACCCTGGCTAGAGAGAGGTCAGGAGAGATGCTGACTTCAAAAGTGACAGCTTTATGGCCGGATCTTGCCATGGAGGATGATACTGTAGGGGTGCTGCAGTGGTTGCTCATGTTGGTTAATACCAAGTCCAAGACAATATCACCTCTTGTGCGAGTATCGACTAGCTGTTCCAAGGCATTTGCATTGATAAAATCAAGGAATCTCTGGATATTTGCATTCTGGCATGAGTAATTTTTCCAGTCTATGATTGGGTAGTTAAAGATGCCCAGGATCAGGATAAAGGGTTGAATTTTGATAGATTCGAAGAGGTCCAGATAGGTGGAGTGAGCATCTTGAGTCAAATTTGGGGGGCCTGTAGCTAGCTATGATTTGAATAGGGGTCTTGTCAAAGGTTAACTGCACCTGGAGTGTCTCCTGTGCGTCAAACTGTTTGACCAGCCTGGAGGTGTGTGTGTCTTTAATATATATTGAAACTACACCTCCTTTGGCTTTGCTGCCACAGTTTCACTCTTCTTTCAAATTTTATCCCTAATAATTCATGGCTTTGTAATTGTACCTTTCCTGGATAGTACAAAGACACTTGCTGTTCTCCCTGATTTATTGACCTCCTTGCAGTGTTACCTCCTTATTGAAATGTCTTTTACATACTTGTATGCTAATATCCTCTAGAGTTACTAATCAAAGTTATGCATACATTTAATTTTTGACTGACTGCTGTAAACTTGTCTTACTTGTTTCATACTATGTTTTATAAGTAATGTCATATGTTGTAAATTTCCTGTTCTGTACTACAATCCCTTTTGATTATGTACTTTGTATTATGGATGTATTTTGTCACTTATGGAACACAAGGTAAAATACAAAAAAGATTTGTACTTGGAACGATTTTCCTCTCCGGTCCAGCTGTTGAATCTGGGAATCTTGAGGCAATGTTACAACTGCCTCATGTACACAGACAACCCTCTCCTCCTCCCAACAAATTCCAACACATGTGAGAGATGCAACAATATAGCCAAACTGGAGGCTAGGCTCTCTCAACTCAGTACTGGTGTAACCAGTCAGGAGGAGAAGGATACCACACTCACTACAATTCCAGTCTCACATAGACCTACCATGACAGCAAACCAAACACATAAATACACAAAAACATACTCGGAGGCTCTAAATAAAAATCTGCCTAAGCAGCAGAGACCTCCAAAGCGGACACCCAAGCAACCGCTACCCCAAAACAAAACACGTGCAACACATAGCTCACAAAGCCAGTGTGCCGAACAGTCACAACCCTTAAGGCTAAACACACCTGATACACTTGTAATAGGTGATTCTATCGTCAGGCACACTGACGTCCCGCTCACCAGGCTGAACAAGGAGAAGGTCACGGTGAGCTGCCTGTCGGGCGCTAGGATCCGCCACATAACACAAGCACTCTGAGTCATGGCAAGTACAAATATGACTCAGTCATTGTCCATGCTGGTGTGAATGACCTGAGACGTACCTCCCTGGACTACATTAAAAGAGACATAGAGGAGCTCTCTGAGCATGTAGCCCAGGCCGGTATGACCCTGACCTTCAGTAGCATCTTACCCTCACCAAGAATGATGCCACAATATGAAGACAAGATGATCAATTTCAACAATTGGCTTAAGTATTGGTGTCATTCAAAGGGGATCCAATGCCTGTCAGCCTGGGATGACATGCTTGACAAGCCGCGATGCTTCGCTAGGGACAGCTTGCACCTGTCACCCCTGGGTTTTCGGATATTGGCAAAAGCTCTTGCTACCCCCTAATTGCCTTTTTTAGGCAAGGCTCAAAAGACAAACCCACCTCCATAGGTATCACAAGGGATAAGAAACTGATTAATGCTACTCAACGCCAGAAGTCTAAACCTCAAGATGCACGCACTCAAAACTCTCGTTAGCATGGAGAACATTGATATCTGTGCAGTAACAGAAACCTGGTACAAGGCTCTTGAGAGCACCCCAGCACTACCAGGTTATACTTCATACCATGCTTTTCGGCCCCAAAACTTGGACCAAACCACAAAAGGAGGGGAGGGTATCAATATTAGTCAAAGATACCCACACCTCCAGGTTGGTGGCACAGCACGAAGCATCAGAGACTATCCATGTGCAACTAACAATGGATAAAACTGTCTTCCAGTTTATAGCCTGCTACAGACCACCCTCCCAAACCCAGGAACCCCACTCGGCCTTCCTGAGAACACTGGAAAATATGAAGGTCTCTCCAAACACCATTATATTGGGTGACTTCAGCTACCCAAACATAGACTGGGAGCATTACTCTAGCACCAACACCCTAGCCCAAAGGTTCCTAGAATTTATAAACTCAAATGCTATGGAACAACTTGTTAACACTCCCACAAGAGAGGAAAACATAGTGGACCTGATCATCACCAACATGGGGACTTTATGCTCCAAACCAGAAGTGTATCCCTCACTGGTAAGATCAGACCATAAACTAATCTCACTGGATATTGACATCCCGACCCCACCCCCTGTCCAGAAAACCACAGTGAAAAACTTCTCTAAAGCAAATTTCACACTCCTCAAAACCGAGGTGGAATCCTTCAAAGCCCCCGGGCCTGTGAAAAATACGGCCCAGACCGCAGAATCCTTTATAAACGCATTCTATGAACACCTTCAGGAATGCATGGATCATGCAATCCCAAATAAAACCAAGACCCAATCCTCCAAAGGCAGACGTCTTGTTTGGTGGACCCCAGCCATAAACAAACTATACAATAGAAGGAGGAAGCTACTACATTATAGAGCAAAATCCCAAAAAGGGAAGGCATCTCTGATCAGTATTAGCAAAAAACTACGGGCACTCATCAAATCGTCTAAGGCCAGCTTCGAGAGAAAAATTGCACAGGACACTAAGGATAATCACAAGGCTTTCTTTAGTTATGTTAGTAACCTGGGTGGGAATTCCCAGATATGCTCAGAATTAGTCCAAAATGACAAAAAATACACCGAACCCACAGACATTGCCAACATGCTAGCTGACAGGTTCAGCGCAAACTCCTCCCCCACCACCAAAAGGGCAAATATCTATCCCAGCAGAGTGCTGCCCCCCTGACATCTCAGATGCTCAGGTAAGAGCCGCCCTCTCCAAAGCAAAAACACAGCATCAATGGGACCAGACGGTGTCCCAGGCTGCGTCCTACATGAACTCCAAGAAGAGCTAAACCCAAACATAAAACTACTGTTCAATCTCAGCCTTACTACAGGATATGTACCCAAAGAATAGCGTACAGCAACAGTGGTCCCTCTCCACAAAGGTGGTGCCTCAACGGATCCTGGAAACTATCGCCCCATAAGCCTGACTAGCTTGGTCTGCAAAGCTATGGAAAGGATCATCATGGACCTCATAAATAAAGATATTGGGGACCTACAGACACTGGATCCTACCCAGTTTGCCTTTGTTAAGGGCAGATCCTGCCTCTTAAATCTGGTCGAAAGTCACCAAGGCCATTGACGAGGGGAAGGTGGTCCACACAGCCTACCTGGACCTTGCAAAAGCCTTCGATACAATACCCCACTTGGGGGCATTATAGATAAGCTCACCAGCTTAAATATAAACCCATATGTCACTAGATGGGTTGCAAACTGACTCAAGGACAGAACCCACATGGTTAGAATTGCTGGAGCCATGTCAGACTCCAAACCAGTTACAAGTGGCGTCCCACAAGGCTCAGTCCTGGGACTTCTCTTGTTCGGTATATATTTCTCGGAGGTACAGGCCAAAACGGAAGGACTGTGGCTGACCAAGTTCGCAGATGACTGCAAACTGGGTGCCATAAGCAACTCTCCAGCCGACACAAGCATCCTCCAAAAGGGCCTCATAGAAACCGACAACTGGTGCCAGAGCCATGGCCTCAAGCTAAATGCCAAAAAGTGTATAGTCATCCCCTTTGGCAAAAACAAAGTACCCACAAATTACCACATAGGTGGTAATCCATTAAGTACAGAAGAAGTAATTAGGGACCTGGGGACCCAAGTTGATAGCAATCTCTCATTTTGACAACCACGTGGCCAAAGTGGTTAGAAAAACATTTTATATAGCCCACCTAATCATGAAGGGATTCACATCTAGATCAGGGGAGGTCATCGTGCCTCTTTACTCATCCCTCATCAGGCCCATAATTGAGTACAATGCCCCTTTTTGGGATGTACCATACCAGACACCTGCAGCAACTGGAAAGAACCCAAAAGTACCTCACCAAGAGGATCAACGGGCTCAAACAGATGCTATATGCTGCCCGGTTAAAGAAACTCCAGCTCTACTCAGTGGCATACCGCCTGCTCAGAGGCGATCTGTGCCTGATGTATAAAGACATGTCCAACCCGGAATTAATGGACATGCTGCACCTCAGAAAATCCAAATCCCATCGAGCCACGCGCTTGAGAGACTTGAACCTCAGCACTGAAATAAATAGGACATGCTGGAGGGACAGATTCATAACCCAGAGGCTCCCTTCACTCTGGAATAAAATCCCAGTCCAGGTTAGGCAGAGTCCCTCATTGACTCTCTTCAAGAGGAATCTTGAGTGGATGGGAGATCGTAGGTTTACCCCGGGTATCACTTCTGTGTCACTGTTAGACAGAGGCACAGTATACTAACCTCAAAAAAGGGCATAGCAAAATTAATTTTAAAATGGGTGGCGAAAGCCAAACACACTCTGGCTGGGCTTATAAATGCCCTAGGGCAGATAGCCTAGTATGAACCTATGAACAAGTGGATAAAGTACATATCTATATATCAATGGAGTGCAGTGATTATAGTTTCATAGTGTAGTACTAGGCTATCTGCCCTGGGGCATTTGTAAGCCTAGCCATAGTGATGTGGCTTTTTCCACCCCATGAAATGATACAAAAATGTACAGACTAAATCTAGAATACTGTGCCTCTGTCTAGTAGTGACACAATGAAGGTCCCCTTATATAATAGAATTAGTTTACTGTGCCCCTGTCTAGCAGTGACACAGATGTGACCCCTGGGGTAAACTTACGATCTCCCATCCACTCCTCAAGATTTCTCTTGAAGAGAGTCAGTGAGGGGCTCTGCCTAATACGAACTGGGATCCTGTTTCAAAGCATGGGAAGCCTCTGGGTTATGAATCTATCCCTCCAGCATGTCCTATTCATACTTGTGCCGAGGTTTAAGTCTATAGCTCTCATGGTCCTGATGGATTTGGATTTTTTGAGGTGGAGCATGTCCATCAGATCCTGATTGGACATGGCCTTGTACGTCAGGCAGAGATCACCTCTGAGCAGGCGGTACGCTACTGAATAGAGCTGAAGTTTCTTTAGTCTGGCAGAATAAGACATATGTTGGAGACCCTTGATCCTTTTGGTGAGGTACTGTTGTGGTCTCTCCAGCTGTTGCAAATGCCGGGTGAGGTACATACCAAATGGTGAATTGTACTCAATCATGGGTCTGATGAGGGAGGAATATAGGGGTACAATGACATCCTTGGATCTGGATGTGAATCCCTTCATGATGAGGTGTGCAAGGTAGAATGTTTTTCTAACCACTTTGGCAACGTGGGTGTCAAATGAGAGGTCGCTGTCTACTTGGGTCCCTAGGTCTCTGATTACTTTTTCTGTACTCAGTGGGTTGCTGTCTATGTGATAATTTGTGGGTACTTTGTTTTTTCCAAAAGGGATGACTATACATTTTTGGCATTTAGTTTAAGGCCGTGACTACGGCACCAGTTGTCCGTTTCAGTGAGGCCTTTTCTCTGATATCCAGAAAAAGACAACTCCATTAATTGCTAGAGTGGCACGAGACACAATATTAATAATTAAGCACTGCCCTAACATCTGTTAGGATCAGGTCTTGCACAAATGACAGTGCTGTCCAGCAAACCACAGCAGCAGAAAAACAGCTATCAAACAAACTATACCTAACTTTCATATAAAATATAGCAATGATGTGCACTGCTGTCCATTTGGCAGTGTTCACCAAGTGCTTTACTGACTATGAATGCCATTAAAACATTTTGCATTTTTTCTATTTTTGCTCTAACTAGTAGTACATGGAGAAATAAATCTCTATGCACTACAAAGAATTATGATCAGGCCTCCGATCATAGCCCTGTATTATGTGTTCTTGACATGGATGCCAAGATTCATCTCTTGAGCTTTACTCGTAAGGTGATTTTTTTTTTTTTTTTTTGGCATCCATGTCTCGCACACACAACAAAGCGGTTACAATTGCCAATCTGCTCTTAATCCTCTTAACATCCCCCATGGGCTTTACACCCCTGCCATCAGCTCTATTATTTGTTATGTCCAAGCTTTCCTATTAGTACAGAGTAAGCCACTCCTGACTTCAGTCTTTTCTTTGGTTCATCATGCCGTCCTACCTCTGAGGTCCTCTGTTATCTCTGGATATATCCAGACACTTCCTTTCACTGGACAGGTCCTGCTACTCTAGACAGGATGTCATTAACAGTTCCCATGGGCTGCACTAGACATCAAGGAATGGACCACCATACTATGGGCAGCTGGTGACCTGACGTGTGTGTGGTGGCCCTATCCACTAGATATGCTGACCCCCCTGTCACTGGCCACTGCACATCACAAGGCATGGACTCTAGGAAACCCTGTCATCACTAAGCCACAATCTTACTCATGTTCAACCCATATTCCTAGCCCAGCTTTGAGTTGATTTCTGATCTCCCATTCTCGACCAGGCAACAGGCAATGTCCAGTTGCACCACCACATAACCCCTTCCCATTTTTCAGAGATGCAGGCAGACATGTTTTGTTGTTCCACTCTTCATGTGTCAATATGTACAGTGCCTGACCTGCTAATTGAACCCAGGTTACATGAGTCATCGGCAGGGCTTTACCAGGTGTGTCAATGAGCCAACACAAATCTCAAAGTTCTTTTTGCTTAATTACCTAACAAGTAGAAACTTTCTGGGTAAAGGTTTGCTAAATTGCTTTATCTCTGCCTTGTGGAATAGTCTTCTCACTCACATGTTAATAATGATGGGTACAAAGAAAAAAACTTTCTCTAAAGGCAAATTGGAAACCTTGTTGACTTCAAACTGCATTTAATTCTTTGAACATTTTCTCTTCCCTGTCATATAATCTCATACCACTTTGTACTAACAACTTTGTTTTCAACAGCACTATCATGAACTACCTTAAAAGTCATGTCTGATGTACTTTGTAGCTCTTCTACTGCATTATAAGTTGCTTATTTGCACTTGGTTTCATCTGGTATGCTGACTCAGCCTTACTGCCCCTTACCCCAAGCAGAAGTGTGGTTTCTAGTGATTATAAAGGCTGGTCTGGATGATATGGACAGTCTTCACGTTCACCAGTGCCTTTTCTTATGCACTCTTAAGACCTGCTTGCTCTGTGTTGCATGTTAATGCATCTGGACATTTTTTTAATTATTTTAATTTGGGAGTACAGCTTTTTTTAAATTTTGGCTTTAAAATTAGAACTGAGCAAGCAACAGCGTCAACAGGAATCTCTCTCTATGCTTGTTAGCTGCCTTAAGATTATTTTAAATTATTTTAATCTGTGACTACAGGGTCTTTTTTTTTTTTTTTTTGGTCTGACCATAGATTTTGGGGAACAGGAGCATAGCCCCGTGCTGTAGCTCTTCCCTGGTGTCCAAGCCCTATTTTTGTAAATTTTTGTTTATTATTGTTGCTGAAAGAAAGGTATTGCTTTAAAGTTACAGTCAAGTGAGCAATAGCTAATGAATGGCTGTGTACTCATGAAGGAGAAGATGCAAATGTGCATCACACTGGGTCTCTCGCTTGTTTGTGAGTGACTTATGGGAGAGTAAAAAGATGATCCCCATCAGCCTCAGACATTTCATATGTAAACATGTATGAAGTTCCAACAGAAGGTATTTAAGGATAGGAGCCCAGTACAGTACTCCACTTCTTTGAATTTGGTACAGTAATATTTGTACCAATGCATTACTTTGTTCATATTCTTTTCTAAGTCTGAATTATACAGATCATGTAGAAATGTCTTCAGTAACCATGAAGAGAAGCATAGCCGGCATTAGTTATCCGCAGAACACGCAACAGTGGGTAGCCCCCAATTATCTCCATGCTTATGAGGGCCCCCACATGAACAGCCGCAGATTTCTCCTTCTGCTCTGCTTCTTGTACATAAGCATCTGGAAAAAACATTGATTCCGTACGTAGGTGAAGAATCAAAAGTATGTGTGTCAGTCTATGTATGTGTTCATTTGTCTGAGTGTCCGTGAGTGCGTGTATGCCAGTGTTTGCAAGTGCATGTATGTGACTGTATGCAAGTGCATTTGTATATGCAAGTCTATGTGAGTACGTGTATGCAAGTGTGCACCAGAGTGTATGAGTGTGTGTGTATATGACTGTATCTGAGTAAATGTGCATGTGCGGGAGTGAGAGTGTGCGCTAGTGCGTGCATATGAGTGTGATTACATGTATACTACTGTGTGAGTGAGTGCCGATATGCGAGTATGTGTAAGTACATGTGGGCTTGCATGAGTGTGCAGAGGGTTCAGAAATCAGACTCCTACACACGGGAGGTTGCTCCAGAAATGTTATTTAAACATTAGCATACCTCTCAACTGTACAGATTTTTGCATGCTGTCCAGATTTTTGCCTCATATTTTCTTGTCTGTTCTCATAAAATTTGTGGTTTTCTGGCAAATCATTGAGGACTGAAATCCCTACGTAATGACATTCATTTGAGTTTCAGACTTCATTTCCTCTGGAAAATGTATCCTTACATAGATGCTATTATTTTAGCAACTTTTTAAGTTTGAGAGCAGCATTTAAAATCTGTCCCTACTTTTGGACCTTTGTTCCACCATTATTTTAGGCCTTAGCCAGATTTCTTGTGCTAAGAGGTTGAAGGCATTCACAGCTATTCAGGGATAATAATTAATTTAATTTAATTTAATTTTATTTTATTTTATTTATTTGACATTTGGTTACCAGGAAAGTCTGACTGGGTGAGAAAACCCATTTTAAATGGATGACGGGGGAGAAAATCTCCATACAATACAACTGTGTAACACAATAATATATAAGGAAATAGCATGCAAAAAGTAACTGTATATTGACAAAAGATTCAGGAAAAGGTGGTACAGAAGCATTGGTTATAAAACAGTACAATGACGATTATTGACCTTGCTCTACATCTGTCAAAAATTACTTGTTTAATTTTTATTTACATATATACATATTTACATATGGAGGTAGGTTTGGAATGTGAGTGATACAGGAAAAAAGATGGTAAGTAGGAAGGAGGAAATTCAGTAAGAGTGTCTGATGGGTGTTGGGGTGGGATGGGGGTGACTGTATTTTCTGTGCGAGAGTGCAATGCTATTCTGGTCTAAGGAGAGTCTATGTTGTGGGGAGGGTAGTAAAAGTGGAGGTGAGGGGAGGAGTGTAAGTGGGTTGGTGAAGAACAGACAGGAGTTAGCTAGTTGAGATTTGAGGATGTTTTGGAATTTTTCAGTGTTTATAGTCTCCAGGATAAATTGAGGAATAGAGTTCCAAGTCCTAGAGATGAGGCTGAATTATAGCGAGTCCCCAAAGCTGTTTTTAGATTTAGTAACTTGAAGGTGGGGGTTGTCAGAGGAATGTAAGATTGTTATTAGAGTAGGGATATAGCAGATTTATAAATGCTGGACACTTGTCAGGGTGGTGTATTATGTTATGGGAGGTTGTAAGTTGGGTTAAGGTTGGTAGGTTGTATAGCTCTAGCCAGTTAAGTTGTCTGAGTGTGATGCAGTGGTGGGATCTGGATGGTGAGTTGGCAGCAAATTTAGCAATCTTATTGTAGCAGGATGTGAGTTTAGCTAAGTCTGGTTTCTTAAGGTTGGTATAGATAGGACAGGCATAAAGGAGGATGGAGAGTAGTGAAGTCCTTGTAATAGATGATCTAGTTGAGTGCTGAGAAATGGCTTTATTCTATAGAGGCAGCCTAGTTTTATGTGAACTTTTTAATGGGTAAGGATATGTGTTTATCCAGTTTCATATTATTATCAATGGTGACTCCGAGTAGTTTAGCATGGGATACTGTTTCAGTTTTGGTTTTGTTTGCCAAATAGATAAGAAAGGGGGAGGGATTTGTTGGTTTTACTGGATGAGAAGAGCATTAGTTTGGTTTTATTAGGACGGAGAATTAATTGTGATTTTATCGTAATTAATTTAGCCTTGATAAGTTGTAATTTTTATTGTGATGGTACTTTTTTCACTTGAAAAGACGTGAATGTAAAATTCAGCGAATATCACTCAACAAATACATTTATTTATTTTATTTGTCTTTGTTTACTGGGAAAGTCCAACTGGGTAATACCCATTTTCAGCGGAGGTCCGGGGAGAAAAGCTCCATTTGGTTACATCGCATTATGCCAAGTTCCAGTTAAACACAGTGTAGTTACATTTCTGTTTACATTTACACACAAACAGTTATATTTATACATTCTAAGATCTGACAGAGGTGAAAGCTACTAAAGAGAAAGCCCACACGCAACTTATGGCCTTGATGACTGTCTCAAAGAAGTCGACCATATTTAACAGGCATGACCTCCCTTGACAAAATCCAACTATGTGCGATCAAGTGTCTGGAGGTTGCCAATGTCCTTGTTAATGAGGTTCATGATAATCCGCTCCATGGCCTTGCAGATCAGGTTAGTTAGGCTGATGGGTCTATAATTTCCTGGATCGGTGGATGCCCCACCTTTGTTCAAAGGGATGACAGTAGATGTCGTCCACTCAGCTGGGAAGAACATGGTACTCTGGCTTTAGTTGAATAGGGTGCCTAATGGTGCTGCAAGTTCCTGCCTGAGTTCATGTAGGATGCAGCCTGGGATGTTATCGGGTCCCATGGAGGCTGTATTTTTTTGTCTTTGAGAGAGTAGTGATGACTTTATCCCTAGAAATAAGGGAGGGGGGGCAGGTACTAGGGGATGCCCTGTTTTACTGATGGGGGGACAGAGGAGTGAGTGAAGTTTTCACTGAACCTGTCTGCCAGCAGGTTGGCTATATCTATAGGGTTTGTGTATGTGGTGTCCTTGAACACCAGTTCTGAGCAGATCAGGGTACTTCCCCTTGAGATTGCGGACATATGTGAAGAAAGCCTTATGATCGTCTTTAGTAGATGTGGCCAGTTTGTACTCTAAGTTTGCTTTGGAGGATTTCACTAGTGATCTTATTTGCTTGCTTAGTGTAAGGAGAGATTGCTTCCAATTAGACACCTGCTCCTTCTTGGTCTTGGACAACAATTTTTTTCCTTTTATTATAGAGTTTATTTATTGTAGATGTCCACCAGACAGGTTTACTCTTCCTCTGAGGGCCTTGTACAGGCTATTGACCTTTCCTATCAAGTGGTTTCTGGTAAAAGAAAAAAATATTCCTCTTTTCCTGAAGAGATTCAAGAAATTAAACCCAGAGATGGTATGATGGAATTGATACAGTTCTTTCCCCAGAAATTCCTCAGAATTCTGATTCCGACTCTGTGGACAGCATGAAACCAAAATAAAGATGGTAAAGCAGGGAATTCCACCATAAAACACCCAAAAGGTTCATCTTGAGCACTTTTGTTCACTTTACGTCAATGAACTTCATTAGACAATTAAAAATGCTCAATTTCATTCTTAAATATCCCCCTCATTAATGATATCACAAACACATCTCACTTTTAAATTAAAATATAAAATGCAGACAGTACACCCATTATTCCGAATCAAAAACATATGCAAAAAATGAATATCCACAATTTAAAGCATTCATTATTCAGATTCAATATATATCACCTTTCCAGCCATTTCCGTGTTAGAATATGTCACAGCATGTTACCGAATTTCCCTATCACTGATTTTCTTTTACCTAGACTATTTCCAGAAAGTGCAAGTATATTCAGTGGGAGAACATAGAGGGTTTATCAGTCCCCTAGAAAATGCTATCATCTGTTGCAGAAGTAATTTCCAGAACCTTTACCCATTTCTCCAGTTCTGTCAGCTCTGGAGGAAGTGTGTGTCACTGCCTGCAATTTTCCCTGATGTAATGTATAAAAGTTACTCGGGCTTTTAAGTTTTTATACACTTTTTTTTTTCCCAGACATGACCCAGCAGCTATAGCTTTAGTTAATCTGGATGCTGCCAAACATTTTAACCCTAATCCTTCCCCTTTTGACAAGGACAGTAAAGCAATTTTTAAGTCTGGGGAAACGTGTTTGTTTCTGCAACTTTAATTTTTATAATTTTAAGTTGTCAGGCTCATATGTTAAAGTTTATTGTGACTAACTGAAAATATGAGGAATGTTTTATCTGCAGTTTCTTCCTGTGAGGAAAAATCTGCTTTGTGTGGTTTGGTTTCTTTTATTTTTTAGGTCACTAGTCCTTTACAGTGTGTTTGACTGTAGATACTACATCCAGTCAGGTTGCCACTGGTGCTTCATTCTCAGAACCTCAGAGGATGTAACCATGAGCTTTTGCATTCACCTTTGGATAGAGAGTTTGGTCCCACTGCTGCAAATGTTATCAAAAATGTGATGAGAGGGTTAAGATAGAATACATGGAATCTCACAGATTTGTTTTATCCCTCCCTCTCTAAATTTTTCAAAGATTATATTGCTCCCTTGTCCAACTGCTGAAAGAAACAAAATAAACAGTCTCAGCAATATGCTGGTAAGTAGACATTAAAAAACAATGGTTGGGAGGTGCCCTAAAAGAAAGTAGGAATCCCCAAATCAAAGGACAGTAGAAAAAAAGTCAGAATTAGTATGTAAGGGACCTTGACCCAACTCCCACCCTGGCAGTCTCATTTCCCTTCCAGAAAGTCAGATTCTCCACTTCTGTCTCTTTGGCAACAGGTTGTTTCAGACAAATGGGCTCTGAGACTGACTCAGTTGGAAGAGATCTCCTCTATGCAGGGAATTATTCCACATTCCCAGTCCAAACCCTTCTGTTCCCTCCTATCCTACAGCACATGCTTTATCAGGAGTGGGTAATGCAAATACTTTCTTTTCCCTGGTGGGAAAGAGGTTTTCATTCAAGACCATTTCTGAAACCAAAAAAAAAAAAAAATGCCTGGAGATCAGTTATGGACTTTT
Organism: Protopterus annectens; assembly: GCF_019279795.1. Lineage (NCBI taxonomy): Eukaryota > Metazoa > Chordata > Ceratodontiformes > Protopteridae > Protopterus > Protopterus annectens. The sequence continues at coordinate 1,872,253,754 of NC_056726.1, read as the reverse complement.
TTCTTAAACCAGTTTGTGATGGTGTGGAAGTTCAAGATTCTTTCACAACAAAATCTCTTATCCCTTCTTGCCCATTTTAGATTTGTTGGTAACCTTAGATTTAAAACATGCTTATTACATTCCTATCCATTAAGGCTGCAGATGTTTCTTAAGGTTTTTTGTATCTGGATCACAATATTCCTTCTCTGCCTTAGCCTTTGGGTTATCCACTGCCCCAAGAGTGTTCACAAAGTATCTAGCTCCAGTTATAGCACATTTATCCGCATTTTTTCCAAATTTAGATGTCCTGTTTATCTTATCTATGCAGACTCTTTTTTTCAAGTGTCAGGAATCTCTTTCTTTGATGAAAGATCTCGTATGCAGGCTGGGATTCCAAGAGAATCTCAGGACAAAGAGATTTTCTTCCACAGGAAAAAATATATCTACATTTAGATCCATTTCAGTTTTTTTCCAGATCCCTCTTAGGTTCATAGGTAGGTACTAGGCTATCTGCCTGAAGTCATCTGTAAGCCTAGCCAGAATGTGTTGGCTTTCGCCGCCCCCTTAGATTAGTTCCCTGTGCCTCTGTCCAGCAGAGCCATTAGTTCCCTGTGCCTCTGTCCAGCACAGCCACTGCAGTGATCTCCGGGCTAAATTGTTTCCCATCCACTCGTCAAGGTTTCTCTTGAAGAGTGTTAGTGAGGGGCTCTACCTAATGTAGATTCGAATCCTGTTCCAAAGCATGGGGATCTCTGGGACAGGAATCTATCCCTCCAGCACGTCCTATTTATCGTTGTGGTGAGGTTTACATCCCTAGAACATGTGGCTCTCATACAGCCACTGTGGACTGGGGGATAGCAATGTCTTCTGTGACCGTTTTGGTCCCCTTAACGGGCAAGGGAGGAAATACATTCAGAGTCTCCTGGCATCTATGATTCTTATGATACCCCTTTCAAGACTCCACATGAGAAAGATACAATGGTATCTGAAGTCTGTTTGGTCCCAGCACCAACACCTGTTATCTTTTCAGATTCTAGTTCTGGGATGTGTGAGAACAGAAATCAGTTAACGGAGACATCAAGTACCCTGAATCCAGGTCTTTCCCTCTTCTCTCTTGCTCCAAAACAGCCAGTCACCGCAGTTAGTTTTGCTAGGGGAGTAAAAGTGCAAGTATCTGGGACAACAAAGACAAACACAAGCACATAAATGGAAAGGAGAAGTTTACCCTTATCAAAACCCTCAACTCTTTAAATCACTTTTGGTTCCCAGCACCATTTCAAGTTGTTACAGACAATACCACAGTGATGTGGTACATAAAAAAGCAAGGGAGAACCATGTTTTACCTCATTTGCAGATTAGACATGTTATCATGGGATATAGCTTTACAGCAGGTAATTCTGAAGATTCAGAAGGAATCCCTCATGATCATTGTGGTGACCCCCTTCTGGCCCAGACAACACTTTTTATCCCTTCTTTTGGTATTGGCCAGGGGCAATTAGGAACTTGTTTACTGAGGATGTGCACGAGGTACTAATGGGGGCAAAAAAGCCCTCTACTAAAAAACTGTATATTAGCAAAAGGAAAATGTTTTCTAGATGGTGCTAAAAACATAATCTGAACCCATTCAAAGTAGCATTTCACTTGTTTTACAATATTTGTGTGAGTTGCTTTAATATTTGCCTATCTTACTCTTCTATCAAGGTTCATCTGTTTGCCATTTCAACATGTCTGCCCATGGAATCCCCCTTTTTCAAGAGATTCCCCATGTCAACATATTTTAAAGGGGTTTTGCATAAAAGACTGCCAGAAAAAACAGTGGCTTCTCCTTCAACATCAATTTTGTGTTAGAGAAGCTAACACTTGCTCCATTTTGAACCAGCTCATCTGGCTGACTTGAGGATCTTAAGATGGATCTATCGTTTTACCATCTTTATTAGTTACGCCTTTGAATTGTTTTTTATTTTGTTTTTACCTCATCTAGAACTGTGCTGAGACATGGGGGGGTTGTGAGAATTCTGCAGAATGTACCGATTATTTTAATGAATGCTAATGCAAACCCTGTTATTCTAATATCTTTTTAAGTTTATCATAGCAAACTCTAACTATCCCTGATGCTACACCTTTGGTCTAAGGTTATTTTCAGCTTTGGAATTATGCTGAGATGTTAGAGTTTGGTAGGGGCTCTGAGAATGTTACACAATGGTTTTGTGTACCTCTGTGGGACTGGCTTGGTGGTACAGGGGCTTGTCATAATGTAACTCTGGTACTAAATGCCATTGTGTGTGTACCCTGGCACTTAGTTTTTTAATGGTCTGAATGTAGTAACACTACTCGGTTATCATTAAATGGTGGTGAACTTGACAGGGAAAAGGACGTGATGGCAATATGGTCACACTTTATATTCTCCAGGGTAGGGCCTCCAACTTGAAACTTGCTGGGGGCCCCCAACATGCTAGCACCAGCCCTGAAGAGAAGCACTGTTATAAAACCATCAATGACTTTCCTGTCCCAAAACAGAAAAAAATCATTCTGAACTAACCACAACTATAGTAACCAATGAAAAACTAATCACAACAGCCTCAACAATAAAAGTTATAACCCACACCAACCATGTACAGCAAGGGGAATGGTGGATAGGTGGGTGTGACTACTGCAGCAGTGAAGAATTCAAAAAAACTACTGTTATGGTTACGTGCAACTTACATAACTATACTATATTCCTCATTCTCACTGCTGCAGTAGACTATGGAGTAGATTATCAAAGCTTACCCAACTTGGGAGGAGGAAGGATAAGCGTCCAGAATCCCCTGGAAGATTGTTCTTGCAAAGTCTACTCTGGACACAGACAAGGAATCCAGTTTGTAGTGCTTTATAAATGTACAGATGGAGGACTAAGATGATGCCTCTAAAAAGGTTTGAGTCCATCCTTTTCCAATATGCCATCAAAGAAGCTAAGACCCTGGTAAAATGGTCCAAATCCTGTCTGGAATAGTTTCATCATGGTAAGACTAATAAAACACAAAAGCGTTGGATAAGCTTCTAAAGACAGTTTGTTTAGACATGGGTTGACCTGTCTAATAGTAACAAGTACAGGAAATAAACGGCTAATCAGCTTTCCTGATAAAATTGTTTCTGTCTATATAGTACCTTACTTACCTATACACTCCCAGGTTATGAAGAATCTGTTCTTAATAGTTTGTTTGACCTGGATAGAAAACTGGGAGACTGATGGCTTGATTCAAAGTGAACTCTAAGACAACTTTAGACATGAATGTGTAGTTAGACTTCAAGAGTGACCCTGTCTCTATGAAAAACCATAGAGTTCACCCACCAAAAGAGCTTGCAACTTAGACACTCACTTTGCTGAGGACAGTGCAATAAATAGACCAGTTTTCCAAGTAAAGAACCTCAAATCAACCAAAGAGGCAGGCTCAAATGTGACAGTCGGCTTCTCCAGAAGAAAATTGAGATCCTAAGATGGGGATGTTTGTTTGTGAGGGGGATGTAATGTATAACACTCAATCTGATGTTGGAAATCTTTGTTTATTCATTACAATTAGCACTTCAGTTCCATGCTCAGAACCGATATGGCCGTTTCCAAGCTCGCGCCAGCCAAAAACCTTCAGCTAAGACCTACCCATAATGCCCCTCTCCTACTTATTCCAGCTCTCATTTTCTGCGTTCCTCGTCAGATGTGCTAGCCATCTCTCTCAAAGCTAAGTGGAAAATTGTGATTTTTAATATTTTCTCCTCAAAACTTCTTATTTTTTAGTCAAATTAGCCTTTTCTCACTGTTGCCTATAATCTACTTCTATTCCCTACTCTTTACCTTGGTAATTTAAATTTTTACCATTGTTGGTACTGCCCCTCTCTCCTGCCTTTGGTAGGCCCTTCCTCACCACTTGTGCTATTTTTAAATACCATTGTTGGTATTCTCTCACTTTTTTTTCTCTCCCTTCTTTTGTTTCTTCTATTAGGATAGCCTTGTTGCCTTACTATGTCAAACAAAGCTAAGTTGGGGTTTAAACAGTGTGACAAGTGTGGGCGTAAGATCCTCAACTTGGATGGACACGCTCGTTGTGTCTGCTGTTTGGGCGTGGACCATATTAAAACTGACTGACATTTGTGCTAGTTTTAGTAATTGTACACTAGCAGAACTTAAAAATAAGCTTATTTTAAAAGGTTTAATTAAGACACCTTTTTTTCGGAGACTCTATCTGGGTTGGAGGTCTCACCCCCTCCTAAGACCAAAAAACATAAGGAAAAAATGAGTCACTCTGTTCCTGCATCTCCATCAGTTACAGAACTGAGTCCACTCTGTGCTTCTCCGGAGCCATCGGCGCAAACCTGTTTGGCACCAGGCTCTGTATCTTCTCCCTCTGTGCAGTCTATGATATTCACCCCTATTTCGGTTCCAGCCTCAGCATCACTGACTTCACTTCAGTGCCGTCCTTGGATATGACATTGGCTTCTACTACTGTACCTGCTTCAGCACCATCTCCAGCTACGGTGCCGATAGTTTCTTCAGCACCATCGGCTCCTAAAGTCGAAAATCTGCCAAGGACAAGATACTCTCCAACTTACGACCCTTTTTTGGGGCAGAGGTTTAGCCCCTTTCTAGAAATACCTGATTTTCCTTCAGTAGCCTCCTTTAGATCCACCAGGAGTTTTTCTGAATTAGACCAAGTGCGGGTTGTGGACCAGCTTCTGGCAGCTAGGGGATTGCCAATTCCAGCTAGACCTTCCGTCCCTCTTGGCTCTGAATATTATACTACATCTTCCCCTGTTTATCCTCCTCTGGTCTCTACCCAGGTCCCGGAGATCTTTGTACCGATGTCCACCCTGGTGCATACTGTCTCGGCCCCAGCAGCAGTTTTGCCCCTGTTGGCACTAGCCACCCTTGCTGCATTGGCTCCGGTGGAGCTGATGCTCTCTTGAAGCAGTGCTTGGACCATCCATACCTTGGTACCTAGCCCAGTGCCTATTTTCTCGCTAGCGCCTTCTATGTCCACAGCTCTGCTTCCATTCCTCTCTGAGCTCCTCACCTGGATGTGGGCTCCTCAGGGCAGGGTGTGACCCTGGTTCCGAGGATGTCCTTCTCAGTTCCGGGCTCCCATCCCTCCTCTGGCGGGCCTGCTTTCCAGGTGATGGAGAGGGTCCTTGCCTCCGCAGGCTCACAGTCCGCACCAGTGACATCAGCATCAGAACCCCCTCCAGCATGCAGCTGTCCCAACTACCCCTTCCCCAGAGTCCTTCTCGGAAGATCCCACTGGGGAGCCACCCCGGAAGAAACGGTGCAAGAGGAAGCAACTTGATTTCCTGGAGGAATCTATCACCGAAGACACCTATTGTGATGAGGGGGAAGGGTCCCCATGGTCTCCCCCAGACGACGTCTCATTCGGAGACATTCTCGAAATCCTCAAGCAGCGGGGAGACTGGAAGTCCTCTAACCCTTCTTCTGACTAATCTATATTCTTGCAGGCCTTCCATGCCCGGCCATCTACTTCCTGTGTGACCCCACCGGCAGATAACCTTGTTGGAAGGCCCCGGACAATGAAGAACTGTCCCCCAGAGGCCAGACAAAATTTTATCTACACCTGAAGACCAGCCACACTGGTCCAAGCAGTTGACAAGTTGATTCCATGGTTGTGGCAGTGGCCACCAAGAGGGAACTGGCAGAAGATAGTTCCACTGTCCATCCACCGAACAGGGAGTCGCGGACCTATGCTTCAGTGACCTTTGCCATTCGATCGCAAAACTATCTGGCACACTTCACTCACCTCCAAAGAGACCCAATTTCTGAAATTTCTTCCTCTTTGGCGGGGGTACTGCCTGATGAGGTGCTTGACACTTGTCAGCTCACAGCTAGCTACCCTTGAATCCATCTCAAACTCATCAATGCATTTGATATCTCACACCACCGAGGGGGCAACTTGAGCTGCCACATCAGGCATTGTCATGAGACGTAATGCTTGGATGCATTTGTTTGACTTCGCAGACCCCTTTAAACCTTCCTTCATCAATGCACGTGTCGACGAATCTGCACTTTTTGGACCTGAAGTACGAGACACACTTGCATGAAGTGAGAAAGACGGAAAGACCTCGTCTGCTGTGGGCATACGCTTTTCCAACCCCCAGAGGTCCTACTCCAGGAACCAGAAAGGAGGAAAGATGTGGTTCAAGAAATCCCAAGGATCTTTTCGTGACACTTGTGGTGAGCAATCCCCCCGGGGTAGAGGGGGCAATTCATCTGGAAGATGCCCCTTTTGGGGTAGAGGGGGTCCGTGTAACCAGGGGGCTAGAGATTCTTTCTCCAGCAGACCCTACCAGCACTCCTGAGCAGCGGCCCGAGGGTCATTTTATCTCTGCACCTACCTGGCAACCTATTACTACTGATGTTTGGGTGCAGTGAATAATATACAGAGGCTACCAAATACAATTCGATTTAACTCCCAGACCCATCAAACGAATCCCCGATGTACCACCCAATCAGAGGGAATTGGCAGATTTAGAAATAGAAAACCTGCTAAGAAAGAGTCCTCCAACCAGTCCCACTAGACAAGACAGGATCCAGGTTTTTACTAGAGGGTATTAGTGCCAAAAAAGACAGGGGACTGGAGACCAATCCTGGATCTCAGCCTATTGAACAAATTTATCAAACCTCAAAAATTCTGGATGGTCATGGTACAGTCCATTCTCCCCTTCCTAGGGAGGGGCAACTGGATGTGCTCTATAGACCTCCAGGACGCGTACTGCCACATAAAGATAATGTATGGTAGTTGTGGTAGCTCATCTTCAACTACAAGTATTCCAGGTGTTTCCATATCTAGACGATTGGTTCCTTACCACTCTGACCGGGAATCTGCTAGTCCGCAGCCTCTCTTACACTCAAGGTCTCGCTCTCCACTTGGGGATTACAATCAGCAAGGAAAAATCTCAAATGTCCCCAACAAAGACACTGGAATTTATTGGAGCAGTCTTCAACACAACATCCTGTCAAGCTTCTCTTCCCCCTCACAGGCTTTCGAAAATAAGACACCAAATCCAAGACCTTCTTCCTCAGACCTGTGTACCAGCATGCCTTGTACTGCAACTCTTGGGCTCTATGGCGGCTGCCATTACATTAGTACCACTGGCGAGGCTGCACATGAGAATCCGGCATTAGCTCCTTTCCGTACAATGGTAGTTTTTAACTCCCCCACTTGACCACATGATACATCTTATAAACAGTTACAAGGAAGAAATGCTATGGTGGATGAAGCCACAAACGAATCTTTGGTGTCGATCGTTCTGTCTTCCCCAGCCCACGGTGAACACGGACGTTTTCCTGTTAGGGTGGGGGGGCCATTTCCAGGGAAAGATGGTCCAAGGCACCTGGTACGCCATGGAGGCAATTTTGCACATAAATGTCCTTGAACTGAGGGCAGTTCTCTTAGCGTTGCAAGCGTTCCATGCATCCCTACCTTCTGGGACCATTGCACTTCGGTCAGACAACATGGCCATCGTTTGGCATATCAACAAGCAAAGCAGAACCAGGTCTTACCCCCTGTGTCAGGAAGCCATGAGGATTTGGCACTGGGCAATAGCTTCCAACTGCTTTCTTATCGCAACTCACATTCCCGGGAGTTCCAACCTTATTGCGGACAATCTGAGCAGGAACATCCTGATGCCTCACGAGTGGTCCCTCAACCCTGTAATAGCGGATCATCCGCTGGGGCAAGCCTTACTGTGATCTGTTTGCTTCCCCCCTAAACAACAAATGCAGAAGCTACTTTGCTGGGAACCCCCGAGGGATGCTCTAATGCACGGTTGGTCCCCGGGTCTTCTGTATGCCTTTTCCCCTTATTTCAATATTTCTCCAGAAAGCTCACAGGTTGAGAAACAAAGTGGTCCTCATTACCCCCTATTGGCCCTATCAAGTCTAGTTCCTGTTTCTATGGCCTCATCTGATTCACAGCCCGTGGATCCTAGATCATTCCCAAGACCTGTTATCTCATCCTGAGGGACTGATTCATCCGAATTTCCACAGTCTCAAGCTCACAGCTTGGTTCCTCCACTTCCAGTGATTGCCAGGCTGCCTGACATCCCATCTCCTGTTCCTAAAATTCTTCTGGCATCACACAAACCTTCCACCAGGAAAGTTTATTCTAGTAAATGGACTAGGTTTTCTATTTGGGCCAAAGATCAGCACATAGATCCCTTCTCTGTCTATTCAAAAGATCCTTCAATACCTGACGACTCTTTTACATGCAGGAGCTTCAGCATCGACGATCACTGTACATTTAGCAGCTATCGCCAGTTTTCATAATGGATTTGATAATTCTTTGATTATGTCACATTGCCTATGCAAGACATTTTTGAAAGGGAGTATTCCATGTTAAACCTCCGGTCAAACCTCCCTTAGAACCTTGGGACTTGACTTTGGTGCTTCAAT